>NC_049990.1:888623-917909 GCF_000003815.2 Branchiostoma floridae
GGTCGAGGCCAACAAAAGTACTGGACAGATTTAGATGATGTTTGACGTGTCAGGTCTCTCTTGTTTGAACCTTCATAAGAAAAGTGGTTTGAATGTTATCAACAAAGAAGTAGTATAATACAGATATGTAGATCGTTTGCAGTGCAAGGATGAACGTTTATCTATAATTCAAAGTCTATACGCCTGTTTTCGTCTCGTCGCTTCCATATCACCCATATGAAAAAATATGGTATGTGAAAATATGGTATGTGTACAAGAACCCCCCCCCCCCCCCATGCCAATCCAACTGCTAAAAAAGTCTCCCCCTGTAACAAACCCCCTGTTGTAGCGGCTGTTGTAGCGGCTGAACTGGATACATCCCAAACACTTTCCCTGTTTACGTAACACCAGCCTACAGTAGCGAGCCGCCGGGCCGCACAGCTGTCCGACGTCTCGCGGGTTCAGCGCACCCATACTCACCTGTAGTACCTGTAAACACGGACCCAGGGCCGCGAAAGGGCACAGGTGGGGCACACCTGGTCGCCATGGTAACGGGTCCGGTCAGGGGTCACAGCTGGGGTGTTGTGTCAGGGTGGGGGTGTATTGTTCGCGCCTGAAAGCGGGCAGGTGTCGGGTGACATCGGGCGCGTGCGACAATACGGAACGGGGTTAGTTAGAGGACGTTGTGTTTTCTTTCATAATAATCATAAGAGGTTTCGAACTTTCATTCGATACAAATCTGGTAAATTGCCACTTAACAGCTTCAGACGACACTTTAAGGCCCTCTTCAGGATGAATGACCCAGCCACTATTTATATATGTAGCAGTTTAGGTGTCAAATAAGTAACACTACAAATAAAGTTGTTACACACAAAGTTGTAACACTATTACAGTCGTACCCGGTTAGAATTTGGTTCGGTCGCCATTCTATCTAAAAGAAAGTAATATTTCTTGATGGAATTGATTGAATGAAGACCTTTATTGTACGTTTCCGCTCTTACAAGCTAAGTACAGGTCAGGATGATAAAGTTCAACGTAGTTCTGAATAATCTGAGTACCTTAGGAAAGGCACCTTGCTAACCTTGACACATATCTTCCAACTCTATTCATGTAAAATGAGTATCTAGCTTCGGTTAAAGACAACCTATCGGATCGTCACCATCCGTATGACGTCACCGTTGGTGTGTATCTTGCCCTGCTTGTTATTCCCGCCTAAGCCGCCAGGAGACGCCGGCTGGGATCACTGTGGATAAACTGTTGCTTTCTGATGTCTTAGAAAGTCGCCGGACCGGTTTTAGAAAGTAAACACAAAACGATTTTTTTCGCTTAACTGTAAAAACACGGGATTTGCGACTTTAGCGATGCAGGTGTGTGGATGATCAACAAAAAGTGTCAACATACAGCTAAAGAAATCAACCAAAGAATTCAAATGCAAGAAAAGTACTGAGTCTTTAATGTCATTTTATCCCAAGAGAAATAGTTGGAAAATGATATCAAAGCAGATGTAGAACTAAAACCTGGACAATTTCCCCTCCTCTTGCCAAACGATCCTCCCCTACAACTCAGGCGATCCTGTAATAATGAACGGTCCCTAACAGTGCCGGGACGGTCTCGTGTTTGGGTAGCGATCACAAAGTGTCTCGTATGTCTCTGATATCACTGATCGGAATGGTCGCTGTATTAAAGGGCACAGACGCCAGGTAAAGAACTAGTAGACACGGGACCAGAGACAGTGTACCAAGGAGATGCGTAAGAGAACTTCCTTGAGTGTGCCAAAGAAATTCTTCTTAAGTCTTCAACAAGAAAAGTACAGTGGACCTCGGCTCAACAATCCATCCTGAGCACCAACGAGTTTGTTGTGAACTTTCAATGGCAGATTTTGCAGCAATACCACATGAGTTTGTCCATCACTGTGCATGTATAGAGATCGGTCTATGTTGGCATGTCTCCGAATCGAGTTCAGGTGAAACATATACGACTTTCCCAACGATCAACACAATCATTCGGGCAAAGGTTGTTTGCCACTGTGACGTCAGCTAAAGACTTCGACAAGTTGAGCGATTGACGAAATCCGGGATTCGGACGGTCCTCGGCCGTCCCCTGAAGAAGCGGTGGTCTCGCTGCCTGACGCTTTTCGTGTTACGTGTAGCATGAACCGGACGCCGCCGAAGCTGCCGGCCCTGGGGGCGGTGCCGAGGCGCCTGCGGTCCGCCCGTGCGCGGCTGGCCGTGCCGGGGGAAGGGACGCCCGCCGCAACAGGTTCTGCTCGCTTGTTACGTTCAAGTAGGAGGTTATATTTTGGAGGCGTGTGTGGGTGTCTGTGTGTGTGTGTGTGTGTGTGTGTGTGTGTGTGTGTGTGTGTGTACGGTCTATGTGTGTGTGTGTTTGCGTGAGTGTGCGTGCGCGCGCGCGTGCGTGTGTGTATATATGTGTTTGTGTGTCTGTGCGTGTGCGTTCGTGTGCGTCTGCGGGTATGTGTGTGTGTGTGTGTGTGTGTGTTTATGTGTGTGTGAGTGTGCGTGTGTGTGTTTATATGTGTTTGTGTGTGTGTGCGTGTGCGTCTGCGGGTATGTGTGTGTGTGTGTGCGTTTATGTGTGTGTGTGTGTGTGTGTGTGTGTGTGTGTGTGTGTGTGTTCGTGTGCGTCTGTGGGTATGTTTGCGACGCACCAGCTCCTTACAGCACGTACAACCCGTGTATTAAGACCAGGCTGTAAGGTTTGATTTTCTCGCACCGGGAAGGACCACACTCATCTCTATAAGGGCAGTGGGGTCTTTAATAACGTGCTCGAGATGTCTCTCCCCTCAAACACGGGGCATGCAGCTTAAGCTATGTAGGTCCTACCCCTGAGGACGTCGCTAACCGAAGCTAGGTACTCGTTTCGGTTGTGTATATATACGTAGGACATCCCTCCATATCCTTACAACGCGCTGCTGAAAGTTGTCTCTGTATCTCTGGTCTTTTCTATCATGGGAAGGCACTTGGCTATAGCTAGTTTTTCTTAGTCTTGGTTTTAGCTAAGACTTGGGAAAGGAGGGGAAATTGTGTTTTCAAAAGGGAGCGAAACAACGGTGTGTATTTTGTTGCTTGAGAGTTTTCCTGTCATCTTAAGATTTCTTGAGTCGTAAAGCTCAGTATCAACTGTTAGTCTAACAGTGTTTTTTTATTTCTTAAGTCGTAAAGCTCAGTGTGGCAACAAAATGCTTGTCTGGAGGGGTTTGTTTGCTAGTAGTGAGCAAATGGTTGAAACTCCAGGTTAAAAGTCCAAATTGTAAATTATGTGCGTGCCGACTGGGGTGTGTAAGGCGCGTCGTCATGACGACAGCCATGGCAACACAAGATGGCGGCGGCGTTTCTCGTTACTCGTAGCCATGGCAACGATTGACCTACAATTCTCTCCGATGAGAATACATCTGTCAGGTAAAAATGACAATCTTATGTCTCCACTCACGTGACCGGAAAAGAGCACGACGATTGGCTCCCGCGCTCCCCGTTGCCTAGCGACGGATGTGACGATCGACGTTCGATCGTTTGATATTTGTGTATCGGGTCTAAGGTCTGAAGTTTACTTCCGTGGACTAAAAACCGTTCTTTCACCACACGTATACTCGTGTAAAACTTATTATCATTATCAGAGTGAGAACAAGATATCCATCCGCCATGAAGATTTGGGATGTCGCTGCTTGATGTAGAAGAGATTCTTAAGAGACAAGATTTCGTTAAGGATCTGAAAGGTACTAGAACTCTTTTAAGTTTTTGGTTTCTTGGTGAAACCTACCGCCTGCCCCCCTCCCTCCAATGTATCACAATACGCACTGCTGATATCTATCTTTGAACGATCTCCCTTTACCATTCAGAGTTCTTCTCAGGTCCAGCTAGAAGTGTCGGGCGCTCGCCTGCTCATTAATTTCTAACGCTCCTTGCCGGCTTTATGAGGCACAGTGACTGAACAAGAATCTCAATACCAGACCGTCTAATGAAAAATACTAAATTCGCTGGATCTTTTTTCTTATTTTTTTATGTAAGTCTAATTTTTTTTGAAATTACAGTTTACTATTACTTAAGCATGAGTTCTTCCAACTTGAAGACAGATGGAGTTTGACATTGCTATTAGTATGTGTATTGTTTGTTACCAATTGTTTCCTAGGGAGGGCAACAGGTCACAGTTCCATATCTATGTGCAGACATGGTGTTTACAAACCTCACGTATTCGCCTGTAGTTTGACCCGGGAGTACGAGTGAACGTGCGATAAAAACCATTCACCGGGACCCAGCCGTATTTATAGACGTGTTGGCGGGAAACGGCAGGTAGTCGGCGGAATGTGTTTCGTAAACGGTTGTTCTCACCACATTCACTGCTGCAATCTTTAATTGTACAAAGTCGTAAGGTTTGAATTTTACATCGCGTTTCATGTTTCCGTTTTTTTTAACATGGTCAATGTTGCTTACATGCTTGAACCTGAACTTTATTCTTTGCTGTTCACACAACATATGTCTGTAGCAACCAAACATAACATATTGTTGCCCTAGGTTACATCACTAAATTGAAACACTAGCTATAGTTCACTCTATTATCCGTGGGTTATATAGTTGTATTAAACTACTACTAAAAGGGGTGTCCAGGCCACGAACAGTGGTTTCGCGAGTTGCAATACAGTGGAAGCCAGTTAATTGCACGTCGGATAAACGCACACTTCGGTCAATTGCACGGAATCCCCAAATCCCGTGGCGGTGTGGTCCAACTGGGTAACTTCGCATTATCGCACACGCCGGATAATTGCACAGGATTTGCTGGCAAATTTGGTGTGCAATTAAGCGGCTTCCACTGTATTTAAAAAAAAAATGCGGTTCGAAACCGTCGTCCGTCGACTTGATACCCTAAATATCCTTTTTACGTTACGTGTTTTTATTTTAGAGTTTTTGTCTTCACTCCCAAAAGAACCAATGATCGTGCACAGCACTTGTGACATAGAGAAAGTTTGTTTATTTAAATATAGGGGTTGAAGTTCTCTTTTACACAACCAGTAATGTATATCAACTGCTGACGTTTCGATGCCTGTCAGACCTCAGAGCGTCTAACTGGAGTTCTGCTTCTCGCCGCTAGATGTAGGTGGCGCTTTTGCAGTAAAAGTAAGCAGGCGATACTTTACTTGTTCTTTCTTTCTTTCTTTATTGACGATGAGACAAGTCATTACAAGGGTCTGCCTAGGCAGCTTTGGGCTGGTAGCGGCAGAACCTACAAAAATGCGGACGAACATACAAAGAATTCATACAATATAATACAATAAAATAATCAATAATTAAAATGTGTCATGCAACTATAGGATATAGCAATAGCTTACTTAAAAGATTGGAGTAGGTGGAAGGTCAGTATGCTATCATACAACATCATATTGTTCTGTTACAGAAAACTCCAGTATCCAATTTTCTACCAACCTGATGAAATTATTTTTGTGGGTTTCTTTGTTTGTTTACTTCTTGTTTGTTTATTTACTGTTCTTCTTAAACTTTGCGTGTTCCCCTCCCACGTCGCGGTGCTTGAGTAATTACTATTTTGCGCATATTATTACCTGGATGTCTAACCTTCTTCGTCGTAAAAGTTTGTTTACTTTCTGTTTTGTACTTGCTTTTAAAAGTTTCTGTTACTGGTGAAATAGTAGACACCATGTGGTCTTTGATTAGACCATGTAGCAAGTGGCAGAACAGAACTTGAGGTACTGGTCACCATATGGATACATGTGCTTGAATAAGAAAATAGAGAAGTTGTTTGTGACGCCAGATTATGTGAAGGTATACATTATGTATTTTGCTTCCAACTCTAACTTTCTAGTTAACAGTTTGTTTGTTTTTCTCCTAAATCTCTGCCTTTCCCCCTCCCAGGTCGCGGTGCTTGAGTAATTACTATTTGGCGCATATCAGTACCTGAATGTCTAATCTTTCTCCTGGTAAAATTGTGTTTGTTTACTTTTTGTTTTGTACTTGTTTTGTCCTAAACCTCTCCATGTTCCCCTCGCAGGTCGCGGCAAGATGGCGGCTGCGGCGGGCCTGGCGGACAGCGACACGGACGGGGAGTTCATTGAACCCTGCGAGTTCTGTGGCTCCTACGAGCGCAAACTCAAGAAACTCTTCCTCGCGCTCAACGAGAAACTACAGAACGACAACGAGGCGCTAAGGAAGGAGCAGCAGGACCTTGACGTTCAGGTCAAGACCCTCAAAAGAGACTTGAAGAAAGTGACGGAGGAGAAAGAAACTGCTTTAGCAGAGACCGACATTTACAGACAGTCTATAGAACAGCTGAATAAAAAGTTTGACGAAGTCGAAAGAAAATGTTACGAGGCAATGAAAGAAAAAAAGGACATCAAACACAAACTCGTTGACGTCACGAAAGACAAGGACACGTACGTCTTAAAGGAGTACGAGACGTCTAAGAAGTTTCGCGAGTTCCAGGAGAAGTCGAAGGGAGATCTTGAGACGTTACAAAAGGCGGTGAAGAAGGAGCAGATGCGGTTTGATCGTGAGACGAAGGCGCTTAACGAAATGATCCAAGACATGGACCGGACGATAAGAAAACTCGAGCGCGGGCCGAACAAAGAGACGAGCGCAACTCAGACCGAACTGCCGGAAATTGCCGTGATTTTTGAGGGGGAAATTAAGAAACTAGAGAAGATAATCAAGCACAAGGACAACACGATAGACTCCAAACAGCGCGAGATTCACAGCAAGGAGCGAGAGCTCCACTCCAAGGTGCGGCGGATGGAGCTGCTAGAGAAGAAGGCTGACGAAGCGGCGGGGGAGAAGATCCACATGCAGATGGACCTGAACAAGGTGCGGGTGAAGCTGGCGTACTACGAGGCGGAGTGCCGCAGGGTCAAGAAGGAGAACAGCAAGCTGAAGGCGATGCAGCAGAAGGAACAGCAGCAGCAGCATCCGCACAGACAGGGCGTTCCGCAGAGCGCACGGCCGGCCAATAGCACTACGATGAACGGACTCGCCATCAAGGAGGCTATCTAAGCGGCCGGCTCCGCTCCAGTGGCGTCGCCAAAAAAAGTAACCACACACACAGGGCGTTCCACAGAGCGCGCGGCCGGCCAATAGCAGCGCGATAAACGGACTCGCTATCAAGGAGGCTATCTGAGCGACCGGCTCCGCCTCGGTGGCATCGCCAAAAATCTCACCGCACAGACAGGATGTTCCAAAAAGCACACGGCCGGCCAACAGCGCAATTGACAGACTTGTCATCAAGAAAGCCAACTGAGTGCCGGCTTTGTCTCTGTGGCGTCGCCAAAAATAACAAATGTAAGCGGCCGGCTTCGTCTGAGTGGCGTCGCCAAAATAAAGGCGGCAATCCGTAGGGCGTGCCCAAATAAGGGGGGCAGTCTGAGCTGCCGTTCTGCCTCGGTGGCGTTGCCAAAAAACACCGGGCCAATATGTCAGATACCAGGACAATAATGAATCACTTCAAGTTACTAGCCTATAGATAGTTTCAGATGATATGAATAATTTACTTGGATATCGAGAAAGTTATATTAAGACCTCGTATCTATAAAATCGTAATGTGATACTTTTACAAATGTTGGGGGAGGGGGCGTCAATGATGGAAGGCAAGAAGAATAGTACACAATATTTGCCTCATGAAGATATAGCATTGCAATATGATTCCGTGCCTAGTGTACTACTGTTGGGGTTGCAAACGGAACGATACACAAACTGACTTTGCATTAAACACATGATACTCGACCTTGGTTTGACTTTTTTTATTATCTTAGATCAGTTTGAATGAATAGCAATGAAATGGCAGTAAAGACAGTTTCAAAATTGACACAAAATGTAGCACTGGACACATAATGTGGTGCTGAACACACAATGTAGCACCCTACACACAATGTAACATTGATCACACAATGTAGCACCCTACTTACAATGTAGCACTAAACACACAGTGTAGCACTGGGCACACAATGTAGCACTGGGCACACAATGTAGCACCCTACATACACTGTAGCACTGAACACAATGTAGCACTGGACACACAATGTAGCACTGAACACACAATGTAGCACTGAACACAATGTAGCGATGGACACACAATGTAGCACTGAACACACAATGTAGCACTGAACACACAATGTAGCACTGAACACACAATGTAGCACTGAACACACAATGTAGCACTGAACACACAATGTAGCACTGAACACAATGTAGCACTGAACACAATGTAGCGATGGACACACAATGTAGCACTGAACACACAATGTAGCACTGAACACAATGTAGCACTGAACACAATGTAGCGATGGACACACAATGTAGCACTGAACACACAATGTAGCACTGAACACACAATGTAGCACTGAACACACAATGTAGCACTGAACACAATGTAGCACTGAACACAATGTAGCGATGGACACACAATGTGGTACTCTAAAAACAATTTAGCACTGGAAACACGATGTAGCACTGAACACACGAATGACAGTCTCAACTTCATTGACCTAGAAAGTGTATACAACAAGAATATTTGTCCATCACCGATGGTTCTATAAGCCTAGATTGTTGTTTTGTTTCTCAACTTTCTTTTCATGTCATTCCCTTTAAAGTTTTCAATATCTTGAAACGACAGTGTAAATTTCAATGACGTCATGCGATGCTTCACGGAGTAAGCTAATTCAACAATTAACTAATCACAATAATACATCACTGGTTACTATTTACATTAACACATTACACACCAAGTAAGTTTCTGTACAGCTCCGACTGAATGGCAAGCCAGATCACACCAGGGAAACACTGTCCGTCACATTCAGCAAAAATGCTTCTTGACTGTAATACAGTAGAAGCCGCTTAATTGCACGGCCTATTTGACAGTGACTTCCGTGCAATTATCCGGATGGTGCAATAATGCGAAGTTATCTAGGTGGACCGCAAGAATTCGGATTTGGGGATTCCGTGCAGTTAACAGAAGTGTGCGTTAATCCGTTGTGCAATTAACTGGCTTCTACTGTACTACAATGAAACACAGCTGACGATGACTTTCTCTGATAAGTAGTTTTGCAATATTGGTGTAATGTACACATACATGACACAGCTTAAAGGTTTACTCAAAATTCATAATTCTGTCACTGTTTCCGTCGATTTCAGACTAAATACACCACAGTCTCCATTTCTATGACGTCATGTGGAAGCAGTGCAAGTTTCGGTTGCTGCAGCTGCAAAATGTTACATTCCCCTGAAACATATCACACAAAACATATTAAACACAAGCCGTAGATTATTATCTATATTGTTGTTCCAGAGCGATACAAACTACACCACAGTCTCCATTACTATGACGTCATGTGGAAGCAGTGCACGTCTCAGTTGCAGCAGCCTCTCTTCTATCTCTTCTGGAGTCGGTCTGGTATCTGGAACGTCGCGCCAACACGACCTCATCAGTCGGAAGAGGTCCTCTGGACATCCTGGCGGCTTCTCCATCCGTATTCCTTGCCTCAGAATCCCCACCATCTGAAGAAAGCTCAGCTGCATCCTGCCATCGTAGCACGGATCTTTCCCCAGCGTGGCGATCTCCCACAGCAGCACGCCGAAGGACCAGACGTCACTCTGACAAGTGTACTTGCCTGTCTCGATGGACTCCAGTGCCATCCACTTCAGCGGAAGGAGTTCGTCAACGCCTGGACGGTTGCATCGGACATACTGAGTATTGACGTAGACATCTCTAGCCAATCCAAAGTCAGCCAACTTGGCCACGTCATCGGCAGTGATGAGGACGTTGCGAGCGGCCACGTCACGATGGGCGATTCTCAGGCGTTCCAGCTCCTGAAGAGCTCGTGCTATGTGGACTGCGTATCCAAGGAGATTTCCAAGTAGGTCTTTTTCGTTGATGTTCCCAAATCGGCGTAGGAAACCCAGGAGATCTCCTTTTGGGGCATATTCCAGAAGAATATACTTCTCCACAGACT
Source organism: Branchiostoma floridae (assembly GCF_000003815.2). Lineage (NCBI taxonomy): Eukaryota > Metazoa > Chordata > Leptocardii > Amphioxiformes > Branchiostomatidae > Branchiostoma > Branchiostoma floridae. The sequence continues at coordinate 898,564 of NC_049990.1, forward strand.
TGGTTATGAGCCCTACAAGTCGAACAATGTTAGACTCACGACAATCGCCGTCTCGTTGTTGGTGCACAGCTACCAAAATGGCTGCTTCTCTGTAGAAGTCTCCGAAGGACTGTGGGTCCTCGACGCGAACTGTCTTGGCGGCAACGGCGAGCTCTCCCTCAGGTGTGCGCAGTGTTCCTTTTCTGACTAGTCCAAACATTCCTTCTCCTATCAGTGGACCAGTAGTAAGATGTTTGATCTTCTTCTCCCAAAGTCTCAGCCAGCCCGGCTGTAGACTCTGTGCTAGATCCTGCTCCATTCCCTTCAGCTCGAAAAGTATCTTGTCCTCTTCACCTGTGTCAGGTGCGGAGCAAGCCAGAATGCCTGTTTCGTAGAGTATTGCCATCACTATGGCAACAAGTAAGACTAAGGAGCCCAGTGAAACCAGACTTTCGAGCAGCGGTTCATTTGAGCTTGTCTGCCATTGGTCACAGTCCGGCCCCATCCATGGCGTCACGCATGCGCAGCTGCCGTCCACGTTGCTACATGTAGCGTTATTCTTACAGGTACAAATCTGTTGACATCTCCAACCGAACCGACCGTCTTTACACGGTTTGCTACAATCCTTACCGTACCACCCGTCGGCGCAGTCACACCTACCTTCGCTATGGCTACAGCTCGCCCCATTTTGACAACTACAGTCCATTTCACAGTCTTGACCGTACGTGCCATGGGGACATTTTGTCTGACACCTGGTTCCTGTCCATCCCGGCGGACAGACACAACCAGCCCAGCGGTCACAGCTGGCACCTTGTAGGCAACCACACACTTCATCACACCGGGCACCTTTTGTGTCTGGAGCACAGTTGGTAACATTGAGCACAAACGTGGTGTTGAGTGTGTTTCCCCGGGTGTCTCGGACCTGGCAGGTGTAGGGTCCGCTGTTGGTTGGTTGTATGTTCGGAACGTCAAAGTCAATCTCATTTTCACCAAAGCTGACTTTCTCTGACTTATTTGGAAATGTAACCGAGATGGACCTAACGTCAACATGGTGTGCCTTGCAATGAAATATGACAATTGCGGAAATGTAGATATCGCGAGGTGTCGTCGTGATGGAGACGTCCTGTTTGGGAATGTCACAGGCCACACCTTTCAAGCCGGGCGGACATTTGCAGGCACCGTTAAACCCGTGGCAGCGGGCGCCGTTCTTACAGATGCAGGTTTTATGGCAGAGGAAGCCATATTTTCCAACTGGGCAGCCCACTGGTTTTATTTGTATGTCCAGGTATTCAATATTTGCCATTGGCTTTAAGTTTTCATCAGTCTTTGTCATTTCCGTTAAGCTGAATTGGTAGCTTGGAAATTCGCAGATGTAGAGTGTTTCTTTTGTAGTTGGAAATGCTAAAAGAACCATTATAAAAAAATGGAGATCTTCATTTTCTACGACAGAGTCGGGAACAAATCTTCCAAAGTAACTAAGTCTTGAATTGTCATCATGACCTGGTCTGTACAAGTGAAAAGAAATATTTGGTAGCTTAGAATTTGAACTATCAATACATGTTAGTTGACGGAAACCCTTGTCCCATGCATATATCAAATCTGCCAAGTTGGGAATGTGAGAAGTGTACGAAATTAAGCGAATTTTACAGTCGCTGTTTTCCGTGTGAGCCATCCAAGGAGAATACTTTGTAGCATCGCCGACTTTGCTGTGTGTCCCACTGCTAAAGAAAACATCTCCGATTGTCGTCACGAGTTCCCATGATGTAGTTACACTGTGTAGTAAATCTCCTGTCTGTCCTTCAGTGTTGACCGGAGTTTCACACGTCTCGTTATACACAGGAGGATAGCCCTCAACGTCACTCAACTCTACCTTAACTCTCGTGTTGTGGACTCCACTGCGGATTGTCAGTAGATATGCCGACTGAGCTGACCAGTCCAGGGGATTGGCGACCACGATAGTGCAGTTCTTCGTCACATTAAAGCGGCCGTACGGATCTCCCTCCATTTTGGCACACGGAAGTTCCGCTTTTTCGCCAGCCCTGGTCCCTGGTAGGCTGAAAATGGTCTCCCCAACAGCGACGTTTTCTGGTACGGAAACGCTGAACTCCTGGGCCCGAGCAGAACAAAGAAGCTGGACAAGAACACACCACTGAGCAACAACACGCAATCCCTGCAAGTTTCCCGTCATATTTTCAGCTTCACTTGTACCTCTAAAGTTGAAGAAAGATCCCAGAAGTAACGACACAGATTCTCACGGTGTTTCCTCGTTTCTTTCCCTGCTAGAAGTTCAGGGGTCATTGCTCATCAATAGCGCAGTATCGTGTGTCACTTCGACTGTGTTACACATTATGTTTTTGTAACACTTGGCACCAAACCAACAGGCTGTTACCAAACCATACGTAAAAGGCCGAATATGATCCGGACCCTTACACCTGCTTTGAGATTAGTGTGTCACCTGCACAAATCGCTTTGGAAGAAGAGGAAGGAGAAAAATATTGGGGATAAAATACGCGGACGGACAGTTCTACAAAAGGAAAGAGACGACGGTTTTTGAGTCTGCTTTAGGTAGATTACAAAACGTCACAAAAGCACACACGCACGGTGACATCGATATGCCTCCCTTTAGAAAACATGTCATAACAAACCTTCGCAGGTTCGTAATATTGACTTTCATTGGCATCATATCCGCTTTCTCGATCGGGAATTATCAAACGAATAGAACCCTTAGTGCCTGTACACACAAGCGAAAGCCATAAAAAGACCAATGGCATGTTTGTAGCTTAGTTTCTATCAGTACTTTCAAAGACAACTCGTTTGCAGGAAATGATTCTGAACCTGTCTATGTTAGCTTATGCTCAGAACTTATACATTTTCGTCTAAACTTTCAAAATTCATCATGGAAATTTTAATTCCAATGTTGGAATTTGAAAAAAAGTGGCCACACAGGCAACAAAGAAGATTAAGGCACTAGACTAATCTCCAAGCAGATCTTGCGGTGGCATAAGATAGTATCATAAGCTGGGGAAGAAGTTTAGCCGGCAGAGGAGTTTTATTCCACCAACACCTGCTTTAAGATCTCAATCCTGGTTATATCAAAGTGACAGATTTACCTTCAAAGTTTATCCACCGGCAGAAATTTAAACATACCTTTCAAACCACTGATCAGACACGTTCTGGTCTGGAACTCGTGTAGAATGGCTCAGGCTGTTGTTGTGTACATGTAGGGTGGTAGCTGATCATATTGTTACAGGTTTGCAATAGACAAACCTGTATTGGCTTCGTTAGCGTCCTTGGGCACCGCCATATTGTCTCAAGGGAGTGTTACATTTTGTCTCAAAGGAGCTTTGTATGATGGCAAGAGGCGTCGCAATTTCGACGTGTTAACGACTGACTACCTTCAGCACATTCTAATAACTAGAAAAAAAACTTTCACACTCGCAAACCTGGGCAAAATGTCAGCTTTTTTAAAAGCACTTGTTTAGGTTGCTGTTGTGTACATGTAGGGTGCATCTTTCCGTAGCTGGTCCGTAATGGCGTAATGGCAGTAATACCCCTGTCACATTATCCCCGATCTTCTGGCGTATCGATGGAAGATCGGCCATATTTAAGATCGACAGAGGGTTACGCGTTTATTCCACCTGAAAACCGTCCCTGTCACATAAAAGCCTTACTTTGTACCTTGTACAATCGTTGTGCAATAAACTTATATTTATAAGCGAGGCGATTGCCGCAGAATCGTCGTCCGATCGATTTTCGCCAAATGTGACTTGGGTATAAACAACCCGGGATTAGTCTTACCTACAGGGCGGGGCTGATTGTCTGAAGCTGGCTATTCAAATTATAATAACATTTGATAATGATGATGGGAATTTATTTTAACCTGGTGAATGTTTCAAAATACAAGTCAGGTCAAAGCGGATTGCACAAGAATAAGTTTAAATGTAAGGAAACGTGACTACTAACTGATATGACTAATGAATCATATTTTGAACGCTTTACACTTAATACTAGGGGCATACAAATTGGCAATTGTTCAGCATTTCCGCCACATGGCGACAGGGACACGTGACTGCAGGAACGCGTCAGATAGCCTATATGCCCCCCTTCCCCGTCATATTTTTTTTTACAGTTTTAATGCTTTCAAATTTTAGTGTTCGGTAGTTGGCTTGTGAAAATAAGGGTGGACAGGGCGCTTTGTGAAAGGATGTCAGGACAATTAAGTTTGTTCCACTAGCAATCGCATAAAATAACTTAAAGACAAATTGTCGAATCTGTACTTTTTCTTGTATTCTATTTTCTAAGCTCATTACACATTGAATAACATGTAGTTCTTCTAAAACTAATAAAAAACGTTCTTTTACTGTCAGTTATGATTAAGCACTCTCTAATAACGAGTTTCACCTTTCTTGTATAACCCTTACTATAATGACATTTACTTCATCTTTGTATTTGTCTTCAGCTTGTCTTGTGTATGTCTCTTCAATTGTCTCATCACTTTATCCCTTTAATTACTGTTCTTCAAAAAAAAGTAAGACCATGTTGATCGGATTATATGGATATGAATGACATAAACACCACAAGATTTGTTGCATTTCCACAGAAACAGCTGCAAGATGGGCATATATATATATATATATATATATATATATATATATATATATATATATGCCAACAGTAAATTGCAAACAAAAATATATTTGAAAAACGGATGTTAATGTCAGAGAATTCCAAAGTCATTTCCAAAGTCAATTGAAAGAAGATTTGCAAAAAGGAGATGTCTTTGTGCGGTTTATCATGCTCTGTTCAGTTCAACCTTGCTGACTACTTAGATTTCAGAATTCAGGTAATATTTTGTGCTTTCTCTTCAGCCTCAGTTTTGGGGTACACGGAGGATCGATGCTATCCAAACAATCGCGTCAGCATGGCCTAAAGAAACCAAATTTACAGGTTGGTGAAGTTGTCTTGGACTGAAACTATCGTGGTAACAAAATGCTGTTATCATACTATTAGATCACATACTATTAGATCATTCTATAGAATTGCATGCAATTAATATGCAATTAAATAATATGCTTAATATATTCCATTAAAGAAAGTCGCGATAGTGGGATCTTGCAAACATATTTTTGAACGTCAATTCTATTAATACTTCCTAGGTGTTAACACATCTAAAGCCGGCCACTGCAACAAATTGTTTTTGATTTCTCATATATGCAATCAAAATTCAGCTGTACAAAAAAAGTCATACGATTAATTAAAACTGAATAATACAAGAAATCGGTATGACCACTATCTTTACAATATCACAAAGAAAACAAGAACAAAATCTTGCCGGCATTACTCAGGTGTAAAGCTCACATCCATTCAGAAAGATCCAGCGGTGATAACGACCATTAAGATATAGCTGATCGGTAACATACAACTCCTACAGCTTCTGCAGTACTTTTAGATTTTCAAACTTAGATTGTCCATACTTAAATTGTCCATACCTTACACAGAATGGCAAAACTATCTTGGTGATGATTAGCGTCATCTACACACTCAGAGAGGTTCATACGCTAAACTTTTAGTCGTAGTTCTCGTCATATAATTGTAAGCCCTCAAACAACAAATTCGCCAAGTAGGCAAGGCACTGTGGAAATTTCTGCGAGCTTAACATTTTACCTTTGTAGGGTGTGAATTCAAATCTATTTTTTTTAGTTAGTTAGTGTTAGTTCCTGAGTTCTTCCTCCAATGCACTTGGTCCTCCATGGCCCTTCGTAGCTCTTTAGTGTCATGGAGTTTAAACGTATCACATAGAGTCCGACTAGCATCCTACATGCCTACAACCAGTAGTTCTAAACTGAAGTCTCCACAAACCACGGGCTACTTTCTAATACACCGATGAAGGTAAAACATCCATGTAATAAGATAGACAAGGTAACAGTTACTCCAATGACTCCAGATTGTCGTGAAGTCGCTGTCAGAAGACAGCAGTGGATGCTGTTTGAACCGTCTGATCGTTTCAAAAATCATGCTGCTTGAGTAACTGTTAGCATCGTAACAGGCACACAGTGGTTAGTGATGCCCATCCAGATTGTTTGAGCCTAAAAATGTACAGGCTTTCTTTTACATTGGAGTTTTCATACTATGCCAGGCTTATTTGAATCCCTGTTTGGTGTCTGTATAGATGTTTGCCAACCACACGTTAATCTCTAGGCAGTGTATCACTAACATTGCAGGATCTGAATCAAGCCAATGATTCCTTTTACTTTCTGAACCCTGGAATATCAGCTCCATTATTAGAGGCTAAAGGGTATCTCAAAAACATTACTACCACATAAGCAGCTTAAAAGTATCATCTAGCGTCCTCCTGGTGTCCCACAACAACGAATTAGAACTCTTTGAAACCAACCAACCAACTAACAGACTACTTTCTTACTTTCTAACAGGATGTAGGAGTTTTCTTGTACACAACCAGTTAATCTAATCTAAGCTGATGCCATACCACTTCCTCAGAGCTTCTAACTGAAGTTCTGCTTCTTTTGGGGTGGCGAGAAGCAGAACTCCAGGTATTGGCTCTGAGGAAGATGTCTAACAGGCATGGAAACGTCAGCTAAGGTGAGATTAACTGGTAGACAATGTGTAAAAGACAATTTCTATGTCCTATGATCTACTAACGTGATGAAATTATTTTCTAATTACTTTTAGTACTTTTTAATACAATGTCATACAGATGCAGGTTGTCTTCCCAGCTCTCTGTTTCCTCTTAAATTTCCTATTGAATGTTTCTAGATATATATCATGGAGCCATGAAAATACATTGGTGTACGTGGCCACACACAGTACCTTCGTGGAGTGGTCTTCTTGTCTTCTATGTTCGATTAGTGTGGAGGTTTTATTTTTACGTGCTCTATGTCTGGCTCTCTTCAAACACGGGACTTCTCGTCCTATTCGAGGGACGGCCTGAGACGGAGATAGGTACTCATTTTCACATTATTGAAGGGAGAGACGTCGTCCAAATTTCCTTGTGGATTTGAACCCATGACCTCTGGGTTCTGGGCCAAACAACCTGACGTTACGCCACACGACCCCGCATCAGATGAGTCAGTGATGGCCTGAGACTGAATCTGCCCTGTCTGATCATGACCGCTGGTCACTACAGCAGCTGTAGTGTTTGGGTTGGATTCATTGATGGCCTGACACTGAACCTGCCCTGTCTGATCATGACCACTGGTCACTACAGCAGCTTTAGTGTTTGGTTTGGATTCAGTGCTGGCCTGAGACTGGCCCTGTCCTGTCTGATCATGACCACTGGTCACTACAGAAGCTGTAGTGTTTGGTTTGGATTCAGTGAATGGCTGAGACTGGCCCTGTTCGGTCTGATCATGACCACTGGCCACTACAGCAGCTGTAGTGTTTTTGGTTGGATTCAGTGATGGCCTGAGACTGAACTTGATCTTCCGGATTGTTTTCGGGGTGGTGGGCCATACATTCATGATGTCTATAATTGCTACTGGTCACTGCAGCAGCTGTGGTGTTTGTGTTAGTTCCAATGACGGCCTGAGACTGGCCCTGTCCTGTCTGATCATGACAACTGGTTCCTACAGCAGCTGTGGTGCCCGAGTTGGATTTAATAATGGGCTGATACTGGCGCTCAACGTTGTACAAGGAATTAAGTTGTGGGGCAGTCGACCCTAAGCTATATGATAGATTTCTAGCATCAAAGGAGTTACTGATGGCCTGAGGATGATCCTGCCCTGTCTGGCCGTCCATATTCTCATACTGGTGATCATGACCACTGGCCACTACTGTAGCTTTGGTGTTTGTGTTGGATTTAGTGATGGCCTGAGACTGGCCCTGCCCTGTCTGATTGTGTTGAGGGGCCATATATTCATACTGTTGATCTTGGCTACTGGATACTTCAGTAGCTGTGGTGTTTGTGTTAGTTTCAATGAAGGCGTGAGACTGAACCTGCCCAGTCTGGTCATGACCACCAGTTCCTATAGCAGCTGTGGTGCCTGAGTTGGATTTAATAATGGGCTGATACTGGCGCTCAACGTTGTACAAGGAATTTAGCTGTGAGGCAGTCGGCCCTGTGCCATATGATAGAATACCAGCATCCAAGGATTCAGTGACAGCCTTAGACTGGCCCTGCGCATGCCCTGCCTGATCAGAACCACTAGCTTCCACAACAGCTGTGGTGTTTGTGTACAAGGAATTAAGCTGTGGGGCAGTCGGCCCTGAGCCATATGATAGATTTCTAGCATCAAAGGAGTTAGTGATGGCCTGAGGATGATCCTGCCCTGTCTGGCTGTCCATGTTTTTATACTGGTGATCATGACCACTGGTCACTACTGTAGCTTTGGGGTTTGTGTTGGATTTATTGATGGCCTGAGACTGGCCCCGCCCTGTCTGATTGTGTTGAGGGGCCATATCTTCATACTGTTGATCTTGGCTACTGGCAAGTACAGCATCTGTGGGGCTTGTGTTGGATTCAGTGATAGCCTGAGACTGGCCCTGTCTTGTCTGATCGCGTTGTTTGTCTACATCTTCATACTGGTGATCATCATCACTGGTCATTAATGCAGCTGTTGTGTTTTTGTTGGATTCTGTGATGGCCTTAGACTGACCCTGCCTTGTCTGATTGTGTTGTTTGTCTATATCTTCATACTGGTGATCATCATCACTGGTCATTAAAGCAGCTGTGGTGTTTGGGTTGGATTGAGTGATGGCCTGAGACTGGCCCTGCCTTTTCTGATTGTGTTGTTTGTCTATATCTTCATACTGGTGATCATGACCACTGGCCACTACACTAGCTGTGGTGTTTTTGTTGGATTCAGTGATGGCCTTAGACTGGCCCTGCCTTGTCTGATTGTGTTGTTTGTCTATATCTTCATACTGGTGATCATGACCACTGGCCACTACAGCAGCTATGGTGTTTTTGTTGGATTCAGTGATGGCCTTAGATTGGCCCTGCCTTGTCTGATTGTGTTGTTTGTCTATATCTTCATACTGGTGATCATGACCACTGGCCACTACAGCAGCTATGGTGTTTTTGTTGGATTCAGTGATGGCCTTAGACTGACCCTGCTTTGTATGATTGTGTTGTTTGTCTATATCTACATACTGGTGATCATCATCATTGGCAACTACATCAGCTGTGGTGTTTGTATTTGTGTTTAGCCCTAAAGGAGGATGGCTGGTCCTCCTCTTGCACCAGGTGGTGAGAGTGATGGTGCCAATCAGGACAATGGCAGTTATTGAACCACAGATAGTGGCAATGAAAACAGCATTGGCTAACTTGGGAGATAATTCATGAGAACTGCGGATATCTTGTTTGTCTGGTGCAATTGCAAGGAGGGAAGGTGGTGTTGGTCTAGCTTGGCTTGTATTACCTGCAGAACTTGCAGTTAAACCAGAATCGCGCTTGAAGTACCAGTTATATCGAGAGGTGACGGTGCCATTGTAACTGTTGTTAGAACTTTGCATTGGACCAATTAGGGACTGTGTGGCAGATGTGGAGGCTTCAGGGCGCGCTGTTGGACCAGCATTGATTAATGTGGTGCCAAACGGAGAAGATGTTGACCCTGCAGATGACTGGAAGGAGGTTTGGATATCGACAGACAGTGTTGATATGGTTCGTTCTTTACATATTGATCCTTCCAGCATCTGCTCGTTGTCTACTTTAACCTCTCGTAGCTCGGGTAGATTTACAAATGCACAGGGCTGAATCTCTGTTATCTTATTGGACTCCAGATACAAGGTTTGGAGGCTGGGTAGGTCTGCAAATGTGCCAGTTCGAATCATTGTTATCTGGTTGCTTATTAGGTTCAACAAATATAGCTGGGGCAAATCTGCAAATGTGCTACTTTGAATCATTGTTATCTGGTTTGAGGATAGGGCCAGTGTTTCAAGCAGGGGTAACGCTGCAAACACACCAGGATTGATCTTACTTATCTTGTTGCTGTTCAACAATAAATTTTGGAGTGGGTCTGCAAATGTACCTGCCTGAAGCGTTGTTATCTGATTGAATGACAGGTCGATCTCCCAGAGCTGCGGTAACTCTGCAAACGCACCAGGCTCGATCCTTGTAATCTTGTTATGGGCCATGATCAACCTTCTTAGCCGGCGTAGACCTGCAAATGTGCCATTCTGAATCATTGTTATCCTGTTGCGGGACAAGCACAAAAGTTGGAGATCGTATAGCTGTACATGTGCAAATGTACCTGCCGGAACATTTGTTATGTTGTTTGAGAACAGGTCCAACCTACTTATTCCCCATGTCTTAAGAAATGTGCCTGCCTGAATGTTTGCTATCAAGTTATGTAAAGATAAGGGGTTGCCGTATGTGATATTCTGAGGGACGCTGGTGAAATCACGCTTGTCTTCACAGAAAGTTTCTGACACGTTGGATTCATTCCAGAGGATGAGAAGAAAGATGAGCACGTGTCGCAGATTTTTCCCCATGGTGTTCTGTCACCTAAACAGAGCAGGAACGTCGTCTGTTAAAGCTAACATCGCCAATATCTCGCAATTTGATGTCAACTTTAACCCTCAAAGTGCCTGCGCCAACTTTGACATCGTATAACTGCCGAACGACGTGTGCTAGCACTACAAAACTTGGTGACTTTTCCTGAAATATTGTTGGCAACAATTCTGCGTAAAAGATTGAAATTGTGATTTTTCGTGTTGCTTGACAGGCATATTTTACCAAATTTCCTAATTTCAGTTTGAATTATGGGATTTCATGGTTTTATTGGTAGACCACACCTATCTATGTCATTAACATCCCGTGTAATTTCAACTTACATTTCTATTTAAATATTCATAATTCATGCTAATTTGATTACGTCATGGCTCAAAATCCAAGATGGCGTACAATGTCATTTTCAACGGTAAATGTTATTTTTACGAAAATTCCGTCAAAATCTTTTATTTTCCTACAAAATACAATCACTTGAAACTTTTTAGTCCACTTTTATTGGGTTTTGGGGTTATTTGTAGAAAAAAAATGTATTATATAAAATTCAAGCTCCAAAAGCCTCCAAATTTAGTGATCGTAACCCAGGCCGTTTTGAATTTACGAAGGGGGGGGGGGGGCAAAAGAGACTCCCCCCGGCCCCAGGAATCCCCCAAAAGCCCGGTCTAGATAGGGTTAAAATACATCTTGACTGGAAAAGTGTGTAACAAGCAGTTAAATTACTGTGGTCTTTGCGAAACGGTTGTTTTGATTGTCTGAAGCTGGTTGAATGAATATTAATATTGAGGTTGTTTACTCGTTTTGGGGCATTGCAAAACTTCTTCCAGAAACGTTCATCTGACTATTTCTGGACTAAGCGGTTCTTTTATACCTCCCACTCCCGTCGAAATAATTATATGATCTTTCTTTGCATGGTCCTACCTGCAGTCGTTCTACTATAACATCAAGGACTGAAGGCAAACTATCAATATATGTAGTGTTAGTAATAAACAGGGGGAGTCAAAGCAGTCAAAGGAGACCGGCAGACGTAAAGTAAGCCAGAAAAAAACGCCTATTATAAAAACACGTAATAAAACAGCCGGAGTGGAACCCTCTGCTTGGGGAGAACTTCAGCAGTTGTTCCCTTACAGTTAGTAACAAAAATATTTAAATTACTGTGATCATGTACTAGGGTTAACTTCTGTTGATTGTCTGAAGCTGGCTGTTTGAATGTTCCCTCAAGGATACAAAGTGTAATACGTCTCATGAATATGTCTCCAAATTTTTAACTGAAATTTTCTTGCAAACTGTAATTTGTATAGAACTGCTTTTTTTAGTAACCCTAGTCTAAATAAATTGATCTACATTTATATTCTAAAATAGTCTTAATGCATCAGTTTTACTATTATATTAAGTTAAGAACTAAATGTGAAATAAGAGACAAAACCTGTGTTAATAGTGATGAAAAGAAATCTAAACAGTTGATCATAAAATCTAGGATACCACAAAATCTATAACATACTTGCTATCACTAAATCATAATGTACTCATACAAAAATATAAATGTAGACAAATACGATTTCAGTTGAGAGTATCCATTTTTTGAAGGCTAAGAGGGAGGGAATGTTTTTCACAACAGGCCGGAAAACATTTGAATCGGACTGTGGCCTCGAGAGATGGCATGATCAATCTGCAGAAATTCCGGTTATGGCAGACCATGAAGTCAGAAGAAACAAACAAACAAACAAACAATCACGGCGCAGCACCCGTTCCCCACTGCAAGAGTAACATAACCTTCAAGCAGATGTTGGGATAAAAAAAAAACTGTTAGTAAGCATTATTCACCGTGACAGCCAACAGTTGGAGGACGTCACAATCTTCTGTACAACATCTGCTTGGAGAATTCAGCACAAGGTAAGCTAAGGCATATAACAAAATGTATACACAATAGAAATTGAAGCCAATGAGAACAGCTTCAACTGGTACCTTCTGGGCAAGAACTCATGCAGAATGCCCCAGGCATCGGGTGCTGGTGTGTAGGGTGTGTGTATGCTCCAGGCACCGGGTGCTGGTGTGTTGGGTGTGTCCCTCTGTAGCGGGTCCGTAATGCCGTGTGGTAAACAACTCGTGATTAGTCGTACGTACAGGCAGGAGATGATATGTAAATAGCTGTGAATTGTTTGTTTTGATATTGTAATGGCGTGTGGTAAACAACTCGTGATTAGTCTTACCTACAGGGTGGGGCTGATTGTCTGAAGCTGGCTATTTATGTTAACATTAATGTTCATGATGTAAAATACATTCTTGACGCAGGTTTTATAATACACGTCAGATCAAAGTTTATTCAAGAACGATTGTGGTGGGTTTAATGTAAGGAAAAGCGGTCTATACGACTATAGGCTGCTAAGATTAATCTTATCCAGTACTACTATTCAAAGCTACATTAAGTATTCAAAGCATTTTAATAGAAGAAATAACGAGAGTTCAACGGTCTCATACCTTCACCGATTAATTACAACATCAGTGAAATATAGACACAGCACTGGATTAAAACTGCAAAATGACTTTAGACAAAATAAGGAAGAAGGAATGATGTGTTAAGTTATATATATTTTTTTTAATTGGGAAATCATGTTGCAAAGCATCTCTAGTACCCTCAAGATTTGTATATGCTTATCATTGACTAAGTAAGCTTGTAACATGTACATAGCTACATCTTAATACTCAAGCCATCACAGCAACCCATAAAACTGTTACTGTAGGAATTGGTACAATGCAAAATAAGCAAGATTCTGTACAGCTAGCTCTCAATTCAAACTTAATAATGGCCTCAAAACAATGCTCAGTGATTAAATATCAACACAAGCACTAAACACACGAAGTAAGATTCTACAAAAATGCTAAGAATGGCAAACAAAAGTTTCATATTTTCTTTTACAAGATTCCACACCGAGAAAAACTACACCACGGTCTCCATTTCAATGACGTCATGTGGAAGCAGTGCACGTCTCAGTTGCAGCAGCCTCTCTACTATCTCTTCCGGAGTCGGTCTGGTATCTGCAACGTCGCGCCAACACGACCTCATTAGTCGGTACAGGTCCTCTGGACATCCTGGCGGCTTCTCCAAGCGTATGCCTTGCCTCAGAATCCCCACCATCTGAAGAAAGCTCAGCTGCATCCTGCCATCGTAGCACGGATCTTTCCCCAGCGCGGCGATCTCCCACAGCAGCACGCCGAAGGACCAGACGTCACTCTGACAGGTGTACTCGCCGGTCTCGATGGACTCCAGCGCCATCCACTTCAGCGGAAGGAGTTCGTCAACGCCTGGACGGTTGAATCGGACATACTGATTAGCGGCGTAGACATCTCTGGCCAGTCCAAAGTCAGCCAACTTGGCCACGTCATCGGCAGTGATGAGGACGTTGCGAGCGGCCACGTCACGATGGGCGATTCTCAAGCGTTCCAGCTCTTGCAGAGCTCGTGCTATGTGGATTGCGTATCCAAGAAGGCTGCCCAGTAGACCATCCTCGTTGACGTTTCTTATTCGTCGTAGGAAACCCAAGAGATCACCTTTTTGGGCATATTCCAGAAGAATGTACTTCTCTGCAGACTTGGTGATGAGCCCCACAAGTCGAACAATGTTGGACTCACGACAATCGCCATCTCGTTGTTGGTGCACAGCTACTAAAATGGCTGCTTCTCTGTAGAAGTCTCGGTAGGACTGTGAGTCCGCGACGCGAGCTGTCTTGGCGGCAACGGCGAGCTCTCCCTCAGGTGTGCGCAGATTTCCTTTTCTGACCAGTCCAAACATTCCTTCTCCTATCAGTGGACCAGGAGTAAGATGTTTGATCTTCTTCTCCCAGCGTCCCAGCCAGCCCGGCTGTAGGCTCTGTGCTAGATCCTGCTCCATTCTCCTCAGCTCGAAAAGTATCTTGTCCTCCTCACCTGTGTCAGGTGCGGAGCAAGCCAGAATGCCTGTTTTATAGAGTATGGTAATCACTATGGCAACAAGTACGACTAAGGAGCCCAGTGGAACTAAACTTTCGAGCAGCGGTTCATCTCTGCTTGTTTGCCATTGGTCACAGTTCCGTCCCGTCCATGGCGTCACACATGCGCAGCTGCCGTCCACGTTGCTACATGTGGCATTGTTCTTACAGGCACAAATCTGCTGACACCTCCAACCGAACCGACCGTTATTACACGGTTTGCTACAATACATTCCGTACCATCCGGCTTCGCATTCACATCTGCCATCGTTTTTGTCACAGGTCGCCCCATTTTGACAGGTACAGTTCCTTGCACAGTCTTGACCGTATGTGCCATGGGGACATTTTGTCTGACACCTGGTTCCTGTCCATCCCGGCGGACAGACACAACCAGCCCAGCGGTCACAGCTGGCACCTTGTAGACAACCACACACTTCATCACACCGGGCACCTTTTGTGTCTGGAGCACAGTTGGTAACTTTGAGCACAAACGTGGTGTTGAGTGTGTTTCCCATGGTGTCTCGGACCTGGCAGGTGTAGGGTCCGTTGTTGGTTGATTGTATGTTCAGAACCACAAAGTCAATCTCATTTACACCAAAACCAACTTTCTCTGCCTTATTTGGAAATATAACTGACAGGTATACAACATCGATATGGTGTGTCTTGCAATGAAACGTGACATTTGCGGAAATGTAGATATCGCGGGGATCGCTAGGTGTCGTCGTGATGGAGACGTCCTGTTTGGGAATGTCACAGGCCACACCTTTCCAGCCGGGTGGACATTTGCAGGCACCGTTAAACCCGTGGCAGCGGGCGCCGTTTTTACAGATGCAGGTTTTGTGGCAAAGTAAACCGTATTTTCCAACTGGGCAGCCCACTGGGTTTATTTGCAGGTCCAGATATTCAATATTTGCCATTGGCTTTAATTTTGCATCAGCCTCTACGACTGTTGTTAATCTGATTGGTGCAGTTGGAACTTCGCAGCTGTAGAGCGTTTCTTTTGTTGTAGGATATTCCCAAGAAACCATTATGAAAAATTGGAGATCTTTATTATCTAGGACAGAGTCTGGAACAAATTTTCCTAAGTAATTAAGTCTTGACTCGTCGTCGTGATCCCTGTTCCTGTACAAGTGAAAGGAAATGTTTGGTAGTTCAGAATTCGAACGTGCAGTGCATGTAACTTGACGGAATCCTCTGTCCCATATCTCTATTAAATCTGCCAAATGAGGAATGTATCTAGTGTACGAAACTAAGCGAATGTTACAGTCGCTGTTGTCTATGTGCACCATCCACGGAAGATAGTTTGTTGCGTCGACGTCGGTCACTTTGCTGTGTGTCCCACTGCTAAAGAAAACATCTCCGATTGTCGTCACGAATTCCCCTGATACAGTTACACTGTATAGTAAATCTCCTGTGTCACCGTTCCGGTTGACCGGAGTTTCACACGTCTCGTTATACACAGGAGGATAGCCCTCAACGTCACTCAACTCTACCTTAACTCTCGTGTTGTTGACTCCACTGCGGATTGTCAGCAGATATGCCGACTGTACTGACCAGTCCAGCGGGTTGGCGACCACAATAGTGCAGTTCTTTGTCACATTAAAGCGGCCGTACGAATCTCCCTCCATTTTGGCACACGGAAGTTCCGCTTTTTCTCCAGCCCGGGTCCCTGGTAGACTGAAAATGGTCTCCCCAACAGTGACGTTTTCTAGTACGGTAACGCTGAACTCCTTGGCCCGAGCAGAACAAAAAAGGTTGGCAGAAACAACCCAGAAACCCACAACAAGCAATCCCTGCGCATTTCCTACCATAATTTGCCCTCCACTTGTATCCTTGGTGTTGAAAACAGACCCCAGAGGTAACGACACGGGTTCTCAATCCGCTTCCTCGTTCTGCTGGAAGTTCAGGGTCAGTGCGCACAATAGCACCCACTCTACGTTTGTAGCTTAGTTTGTATCAGTACTTTCAAAGACACCAATTAGTTTGCAGGAGATATTCTGAACCTGTATGTATTATCTTATGCTCATGAAATGATACTTTTTCATTTGAACTTTGAAACTTCATCATGAAAATTTTACTTCTAACGTTGGAATTTGAAAAAGGGACCAAACAGGCAACAAAGAAGATTAATTAAGGCAGCAGACTAATCTCCAAGCAGATGTTGCGGTGGCATAAGATAGTATCATTAGCTGGGGAAGAAGTTTAGCGGCAGAGGAGTTTTATTCCACCAACACCTGCTTTAAGATCTCAATCCTGGTTAAGTTATAACAAAGTGACAGATTAACCTTCAAAGTTTATCCACCGGCAGAAACATACCTTTCGAACCACTCAGACACGTTCTGGTCTGGAACTCGTGTAGAATGGCTCAGGCTGTTGTTGTGTGCATGTAGGGTGCATCTTTCTATATTCTGGTCCGAATTGTTTAGGCTGTTGTTGTACAGGGTGCGGCCTTCGGTAGCTGGTCCGTAATGCCGTGAGGTAAACAACCCAGTCATATATTGTACATACCAAACGTTTTGCAACTAGCTAGTAACCTTACTGATATGTAAATAGCTGTGAATTGTTTGTTTTGATATTGTAATGGCGTGTGGTAAACAACCCGGGATTAGTCTTACCTACAGGGCGGGGCTGATTGTCTGAAGCTGGTCATTCAAATTATATGACCATTAATAATGATGATGGTAATTTTTTCTAACATCGTGAATGTTTCAAAATACAAGTCAGGTCAAAGTGTATTGCACAAGAATAAGTTTAAATGTAAGGAAAGGCGTTTTATATGACTACTACCTTATATGACTAAAGAATTAGAGTTCAAACGACTTACACGTAAAAGTAGGGGCATAAAAATTGTCAATTATTCAGCATTTCCGCCACATGGCGTCAGGGAAACATGACTACAGGGACGTCTCAGATAGCCTATATGCCCCCCTCCCCCGTCATACTTTTTTTACAGTTTTCATGCTTGCAAGTTTTAGTGTTCGGTAGTTGGCTTGTGAAAATAAGGGTGGACAGGACGCATTGTGAAAGGATGTCAGGACAATTAAGTTTTTTTCCACTTGCAACCTCATAAAATGACTTAAAGACAAACTGTCGAATCTGTACTTTTTCTTGTATTTTATTTTTCTCAGCTCATTACACAGAAGTCATAGAATAACATGTAGTACTCCTAAAACTAATAAAAACATTCTTCGACAGTGATTTAGGATTAAGCATTCTCTAATAACGAGTTACACCTTTCTGGTATATACCCTCACTATAATAACCTTTACTTCATATTTGTATTTGTCGTTATACTATTAGCTTGTATTGTCTTGTCTCTTCAATTGTCTTATCACTTTATCGCTTTCATTGCCGTTCTTCAAACAAAGTAAGACCATGTTGATCGGATTATATGGATATTCATGACATAAACACCACAAGATTTGATCCATTTTCACAGAAACAGCTGCAAGATGGGCACATATATATATGCCAACAGTAAATTGCAAACAAAAATATATTTGAAAACGGATGCTAATGTCAGAGAATTCCAAAGTCATTTCCAAAGTCAAAGAATATGTGAAAGAAGCAAAACAATGATTTCTTTGTATTGTATATCATTCTCTGTTCAGTCATTCGTTCAACCTTCTTGACTACTTAGAACTAATTTTTGTGCTTTCTCTTCAAACTCAGTTTTGGGGTTCCCGGAGAATCGATGCTATCCAAACAATCGAGTCAGCATGGCCCAAAGAAACCAAATTTACAGGTTGGTGAAGTTGTCTTGAACTGAAACTATCGTGGTAACAAAATGCTGTTATCAGACTATTAGATCACATACTATTAGATAATTCTATAGAATTGCATGCAATTAACATGCAATTAAATAATATGCTTAATAGATTCCACTTTTTTGTCATTAAAGAAAGTCGCGGTAGTGCGTTTCTGCAAACATATTTTGTAACGTCAATTCTATTAATACTTCCTAGTGTTAACATATCCCAAGCCGACCACTACAACAAAATTGCTTTTGGTTTCTCATATATGTTATCAAAATTCAACTGTACAAACAAGTCATACAATTAAAAAGGAATAATTCAACAAATCGGTATGACCACTATCTTTACAATATCACAAAGAAAACAAGAACAAAACACTGCCGGCATTACTCAGGTGTAAAGCTCACATCCAATCAGCAACATCCAGCGGTGATAACGACCACTAAGATATAGCTGATCTGTAACTTACAACTCCTACAGTTTCTGCAGTACTCTTAGATTTTCAAACTTGAATTGTCCATACCTTACACAGAATGACAAAACTATCTTGGTGATGATTAGCGACAGCTACACAGAGAGGTTCGTACGCTAAACTTTTAGTCGCAGTTATCGTCCCATAATTGTAAGCCCTCAAACATATTACAGGAAGGTCGTCTGTAAAACCTAACCTAGTCAATATATTGCAATTTGATGTCAACTTTAAAGTAAATCTTGACTGGAAAAGTGTGTAACAAGCAGTTGAATTACTGTGTGTTTTGCGAAATGGTTGTGTTGATTGTCTGAAGCTGGCTGAATGAATATTAATATTGAGGTTGTTTACTCTTTTTTGCCGACGTATTTCTGACTTTGTTTGCACATTCTAGATGATGAAATCAACAGATGAATGGACATTGCAAAACATCTTCCAGAAAAGTTCATCTGCATATTTCTGGACTTAACGGTTCTTTTATACCTTATAGTCACAATTTTATGATCTTTCTTTGCATGTTCCTACTGCATAGTCGTTCTACTATAACATGAAGGACTAAAGGCAAACTATCAATATATGTAGTGTTAGTAATAAACGGGGAGACAAAGCAGTTATAGGAGACCGGCAGACGTAACGTAAGACCGGTGTGACAGCGATCTCGCCCCCCCGGCGATCTCGCCCCCCCGGGGGGCGAGATCACTAGCGTTTTCGCCCCC
>NC_049990.1:918569-926924 GCF_000003815.2 Branchiostoma floridae
CTGGATAGTTTTAAAGAACGCTTGCAGATAGATGTGCAAAAGTTAGGTGTGACGGGTCGTTCAGTGTAATATAACCAGCTGCTGCTGCGCCGCGTGCCTGCGAAGCTGGTGTGTTACGCCGAAGGGCGGTTATACCGGCTATATAGATACAGTACAGAAGCTGGTGTGTTACGCCGAAGGGTGGTTATACCGGCAATATAATAATATCAGGATACAGACCGGCAGACGTAAAGTAAGCCAGACAAAAACGCCGGGGTCAAACCTCTGCTTTCAGCAGTGCGAAACAAACAGATTTAAATTGCTGTGATCATATGATATGGTTGACTTCTGTTGATTGTCTGATGCTGGCTGTTTGAATGTTCATTTTGTGTTTTTCACTCTTTTTGTGTAATACGTCTCATGAATATGTTTCATATCTCCAAATTTGGTAACTGACATTTTCTTACAAACTGTCATTTGTATAAAAATGAATCACTTAGTAACTCTCATCTCAACTAATTGATGATCTTCATTTATATTCTAACGTAGGCTTAATGCATTAGTTTTACTATTGTTTTAATAACTAAATGTAAAAGAACCTGCCACGTGTGCGTGGGTGCGATGTGTGCGGATCAAACCATTCCGGCCAAAATGGGGTAGGGAATTTCCCGAGCAGCCTCGTAACCCCTGTTTCGCCTATTGAGTCAGTGAAGTCAAGCTTGCCTAAGCTTGATGTTTCTGACTTAGGGAGAAGAAATGCTGCTACAGTTATCGCTATGGGCCGCTCTTCATCTTCATGATGGTAACATCAGGCCCTACGAACCTGATTAAGAAGAAAAAAAGGGACAAAACCCTGAAGTGCTAATAGTGAACAGAAGAAAATAAAACAATTGATCAAAAAATCTAGGATACCACTAAATCTATAGCATACATGCTATCACTAAATCATAATGTGCTTATACAAAAATATAGATGTAGACAAATACGATTTAAGTTGAGAGTATCCATTTTTTGAAGCCTAGAGGGAGGGAATGTTTTTCACAACAGGCCGGAAAACATTTGAACCGGACTGTGGCCTCGAGACATAACATGATCAATCCGGAAATTTCGCTATGAAGTCAGAAAACAAACAAACAAACAAACAAACAATCACGGCGCAGCACCCGTTCCCCACTGCAAGAGTAACAAAACCTTCAAGCAGATGTTGGGATAAAAAAACTGCTAGTAAGCATTTTTCACAGTGAGAGAGAGATGGCATGATCAATCTGCAGAAATTCCGGTTATGGCAGACCATGAAGTCAGAAAAAAGAACAAACAAACAAACAAACAAACAATCACGGCGCAGCACCCGTCCCCCACTGTAACAGTAACATAACCTACAAGCAGATGTCGGGATAAAAAAACTGTTAGTATAAAGCATTTTTCACCGTGGCAGCCAACAGTTGGAGGACGTCACAATCTTCTGTACAACCTCTGCTTGGAGAATTCAGCACCAGGTAAGCTAAGGCATATAACAAATGTATGCACAACAGAATTACCTTTAAATGTTTATCCACCGGCAGAAACATACCTTTGAAGCCACTGAGAACAGCTTCAGGCGGCACCTTGGCCAGGAACTTGAGTAGAATGCCCCAGGCACCAGGTGCTGGTGTGTAGGGTGCGGCCGTCGGTAGCTGGTCCGTGATGGCTCAGGCTGTTGTTGTGTAGGGTGCGGCCGTCGGTAGCTGGTCCGTGATGGCTCAGGCTGTTGTTGTGTAGGGTGCGACCGTCGGTAGCTGGTCCGTGATGGCTCAGGCTGTTGTTGTGTAGGGTGCGACCGTCGGTAGCTGGTCCGTAATGGCTCAGGCTGTTGTTGTGCAGGGTGCGACCGTCGGTAGCTGGTCCGTAATGGCGTGTGGTAAACAACCCGGGATTAGTCTTACCTACAGGGCGGGGCTGATTGTCTGAAGCTGGATATTTATATTAACATTAATGTTCATGATGTAAAATGAAATCATGATGCAGGTTTTATAATACACGTCAGATCAAAGTTTATTGCACCCGTCACGGGTTTAATGTAAGGAAAGGCGTTGTATACGGTCGACTACTGGCTGCTAAGATTAATCTTGTTCAGTACTACTATTCAAAGCTACATTAAGTATTCAAAGCATTTTAATAGAAGAAATAACGAGAGTTCAACGGTCTCATACCTTCACCGATTAATTACAACATGAGTGAAATATAGACACAGCACTGGATTCAAACTGCAAATTGACTTTAGACATAATACGGAAGAAGGAATGATGTGTTAAGTTATATATATATATATATTTAATTGGGAAATCATGTTGGAAAGCATCTCTAGTACCCTCCACATTTTTGTATGCTTATCATTGACTAAGTAAGCCTGTAACATGTACATAGCTACATCTTAATACTCAAGCCATCACAGCAACCCATCAAACTGTTACTGTAGGAATTGGTACACTGCAAAATAAGCAAGATTCTGTACAGCTAGCTCTCAATTCAAACTTAGTAATGGCCTCAAAACAATGCTCAGTGATTGAAATATCAACACAAGCACTAAACACACGAAGTAAGATTCTACAAAAATGCTAAGAATGGCAAACAAAAGCTTCATATTTTCTTTTACAAGATTCCACACCGAGAAAAACTACACCACGGTCTCCATTTCAATGACGTCATGTGGGAGCAGTGCACGTCTCAGTTGCAGCAGCCTCTCTTCTATCCCTTCTGGAGTCGGTCTGGTATCTGGAACGTCGCGCCAACACGACCTCATTAGTCGGTACAGGTCCTCTGGACATCCCGGTGGTTTCTCCAACCGTATTCCTTGCCTCAGAATCCCCACCATCTGTAGAAAGCTCAGCTGCATCCTGCCATCGTAGCACGGATCTTTCCCCAGCGTGGCGATCTCCCACAGCAGCACGCCGAAGGACCAGACGTCACTCTGACAGGTGTACTCGCCGGTCTCGATGGACTCCAGCGCCATCCACTTCAACGGAAGGAGTTCGTCAATGCCTGGACGGTTGCATCGTACATACTGATTAGCGGCGTAGACATCTCTGGCCAGTCCAAAGTCAGCCAACTTGGCCACGTCATCGGCAGTGATGAGGACGTTGCGAGTGGCCACGTCACGATGGGCGATTCTCAAGCGTTCCAGCTCTTGTAGAGCTCGTGCTATGTGGACTGCGTATCCAAGAAGGCTGCCCAGTAGACCATCCTCGTTGACGTTTCTTATTCGTCGTAGGAAACCCAAGAGATCACCTTTTGGGGCATATTCCAGAAGAATGTACTTCTCCGCAGACTTGGTGATGAGCCCCACAAGTCGAACAATGTTGGACTCACGACAATCGCCATCTCGTTGTTGGTGCACAGCTACCAAAATGGCTACTTCTCTGTAGAAGTCTCGGTAGGACTGTGAGTCCTCGACGCGAGCTGTCTTGGCGGCAACGGCGAGCTCTCCCTCAGGTGTGCGCAGATTTCCTTTTCTGACTAGTCCAAACATTCCTTCTCCTATCAGTGGACCAGGAGTAAGATGTTTGATCTTCTTCTCCCAACGTCCCAGCCAGCCCGGCTGTAGACTCTGTGTTAGATCCTGTTCCATTCTTCTCAGCTCGAAAAGTATCTTGTCCTCCTCACCTGTGTCAGGTGCGGAGCAAGCCAGAATGCCTGTTTTATAGAGTATGGTCATCACTATGGCAACAAGTAAGACTAAGGAGCCCAGTGGAACTAAACTTTCGAGCAGAGGTTCATCTCTGCTTGTTTGCCATTGGTCACAGTCCCGTCCCGTCCATGGCGTCACACATGCGCAGCTGCCGTCCACGTTGCTACATGTGGCATTGTTCTTACAGGCACAAATCTGCTGACATCTCCAACCGAACCGACCGTTATTACACGGTTTGCTACAATCCATTCCGTACCATCCGGCTTCGCATTCACACCTGCCATCGTTTTCGTCACAGGTCGCCCCATTTTGACAGTTACAGTTCCTTGCACAGTCTTGACCGTACGTGCCATGGGGACATTTTGTCTGACACCTGGTTCCTGTCCATCCCGGCGGACAGACACAACCAGCCCAGCGGTCACAGCTGGCACCTTGTAGGCAACCACACACTTCATCACACCGGGCACCTTTTGTGTCTGGAGCACAGTTGGTAACATTGAGCACAAGCGTGGTATTGAGTGTGTTTCCCCGGGTGTCTTGGACCTGGCAGGTGTAGGGTCCGTTGTTGGTTGGTTGTATGTTCAAAACCTCAAAGTCAGCCTCATTTACATCAAAGATAGCGTTCTCTGTCGCATTTGGAAATGTAAACGATATGGACCTAACGTCGACATGGTGTGCCTTGCAATGAAACATGATATTTGCGGAAATGTAGATATCGCGAAGGTCGCTAGGTGTAGTCGTGATGGAGACGTCCTGTTTGGGAATGTCACAGGCCACACCTTTCCAGCCGGGCGGACATTTGCAGGCACCGTTAGACCCATGGCAGCGGGCGCCGTTCTTACAGATGCAGGTTTTGTGGCAGAGGAAGCCGTATTTTCCAACTGGGCAGCCTATTGGTGTTATTCGCATGTCCAGATATTCAATATTTGCAAATGATCTGATGATGTCATGCACTGTTGATCCGACCGGGGTGCGAAATTGTGGGATTTCACAGTTGTATAGCATTGCTTCTGTTGTAGGATATGTCCAGGAAATGACAACGATGAAGTTGAGATATCTTGCTTTTATGACGTGTTCAGGAACATACTTCCTTAAATGCTCAATACTAGTGTTTTCACCCCATTTAAGACTAAACAGGTCCATCACTATTTTTGATGATTTGTAACCCGCAGTGCATGTCACCTGTTGAATGTCGTTTTCCCATACATCTTGTAAGACCGTTAAATCATGAATATGATCAGTCTTCACCGCTATGCGAATGTTGCAATCACTGTTGTCTGTGTAAAACATCCAAGAGTCCCGTTTCCAGTCAGTATCGTGGGGGACTTTTGTAATATGTATTCCTTTGCTTAAGAAAACATCTCTGGCTGTCGTCACAAATTCCCCTGATGTAGTTAAACTGTATAGCAAATCTCCCGTCTGTCCGTTAGGGTTGAGCGGAGTTTCACACGTCTCGTTATACACAGGAGGATAGCCCTCAACGTCACTCAACTCTACCTTAACTCTCGTGTTGTGGACTCCACTGCGGATTGTCAGCAGATATGCCGACTGTACTGACCAGTCCAGCGGGTTGGCGACCACAATAGTGCAATCCTTCGTCACATTAAAGCGGCCGTACGGATCTCCCTCCAGTTTGGCACACGGAAGTTCCGCTTTTTCTCCAGCCCGGGTCCCTGGTAGGCTGAAAATGGTCTCCCCAACAGCGACGTTTTCTGGTACGGAAACGCTGAACTCCTGGGCCCGAGCAGAACAAAGAAGGTTGACAGAAACAACCCAGAAACCCACAACAATCAATCCCTGCACATTAGTGGCCATAGTTCCTACTCGACTTGTATCCTTGGTGTTAAAAACAGATCCCAGAAGTAACGACGCAGGTTCTCACCCCACCTCCCCGTTCCCTTCGGTGCGGGAAGTTCAGGGTCAGTGCGTACAACAGCGCCGTCTCGGGTGTCACGTAAATATTGCGCACATTCTCCGGGTCTGTCGCGTGTTTTCACAACATTTACTTCGCATTTCTTCTAGAGGCGCATTTTTTTAAAGGTTCGCCTCCTTCTTACAAAGGGTGCAGTACTAGCAAGACGTCATAAATGTTGTAAAGACAAGCCTGCAACGCTGAGCCGGATCCTTACATCTGCTTGGAGATTAGCGTATCACCTGCACAAAACGGCTTTGCAAGAAGAGGAAGAAGAAAAACACGATAATTTGAATCCCGAACGGACAGTTCTGCAAAATGAGAGAGACGTTGAAAGGACACGACGATAGTCGATTATCATTTCTCTTTATTTATCTCTATTTAGTGTAGATTACGAAACGTTACAAAGAGAGATATATGCACGAGAACTTCGACATGCTTCCATTTTTAAACAGCAAAAATCTTTGCAGCTGGTAGGCAATTTGGCTTTTTATATTCATAACCACATTCTCTGGAATATCCCCTTAATTGAAATGATAGCCATGAAAGGATCATTGGTACGTTTGTAACGTAATTTGATTTTATTGGTTCATTGAAATATTCCGTTTAGTTCGTAGAAAATGATTCTGAACATGTTTATACCAGCTTATGCCTAGCAATCGTACATTATCATTCAATCTTTGAAACTACAACATAGGTATTGAAAATTTTGAACAGAACAGTCAGCAAAAATGATCCAGGCACTTGACCACAAGTTGAAAAACATTTCCGTTGTCTTTTAATCAAAGTCGGATACCTACGCGTACGCATATACAATCAAAAATAGGCTTTTTTTAATGTGAACAACAAGCCATCTGGTTATAATGTATGGACATCAATACTTTTTGTACTGTTACTGTCAGAATGAATACTCAGCCCATCGAGTAAGCTTCTGTACAGCTCTCAGCTGTAAATTAAGCCATCACATCAAAGCAGCCCTGCTTACTATCAAAATTAGCACTATCTACACCAATTAAGATTATGCAAATATTTAACACCACCCTGCAACGTAACAGATAAACGAAACAGTACTAATCAACTGCGGTAGAAAACATCAAGTCTTCGTCTATTCGATTCAAACATTAGATGGTTGTCTGATCTGCATACCTGGAAGTATGCAGAGAGAACAAAAACTACACCACAGTCTCCATTTCAATGACGTCGTGTGGAAGCAGTGCATGTCTCAGTTGCAGCAGCCTCTCTTCTATCCCTTCTGGAGTCGGTCTGGTATCTGGAACGTCGCGCCAACACGACCTCATCAGTCGGTACAGGTCCTCTGGACATTCCGGCGGCCTCTCCAACCGTATGCCTTGCCTCAGAATCCCCACCATCTGAAGAAAGCTCAGCTGCATCCTGCCATCGTAGCACGGATCTTTCCCCAGCGTGGCGATCTCCCACAGCAGCACGCCGAAGGACCAGACGTCACTCTGACAGGTGTACTCGCCGGTCTCGATGGACTCCAGCGCCATCCACTTCAGCGGAAGGAGTTCGTCAACGCCTGGACGATTGCATCGGACATACTGGGTAGTGGCGTAGACATCTCTGGCCAGTCCAAAGTCAGCCAACTTGGCCACGTCATCAGCAGTGATGAGGACGTTGCGAGCGGCCACGTCACGATGGGCGATTCTCAAGCGTTCCAGCTCTTGTAGAGCTCGTGCTATGTGGACTGCGTATCCAAGAAGGTTTCCAAGTAGGTCTTTCTCGTTGATGTTTCCAATTCGGCGTAGGAAGCCCAAGAAATCTCCTTTAGAGGCATATTCCAAAAGAATGTACTTCTCCGCAGACTTTGTGATGAGCCCCACAAGTCGAACAATGTTGGACACACGACAATCGCCATCTCGTTGTTGGTGCACAGCTACCAAAATGGCTGCTTCTCTGTAGAAGTCTCGGTAGGACTGTGAGTCCTCGACGCGAACTGTCTTGGCGGCAACGGCGAGCTCTCCCTCAGGTGTGCGCAGTTTTCCTTTTCTGACTAGTCCAAACATTCCTTCTCCTATCAGTGGACCAGGAGTAAGATGTTTGATCTTCTTCTCCCAAAGTCCCAGCCAGCCCGGTTGTAGGCTCTGTGCTAGATCGTGCTCCATTCTCCTCAGCTCGAAAAGTATCTTGTCCTCCTCGCCTGTTTTAGGCGTGGAGCAAGCCAGAATGCTCATTTTGTAGAGTATGGCCATCACTATGGCAACAAATAAGACTAAGGAGCCCAGTGAGACCAGGATTTCGAGCATCGATTGATCGGCGCTTGTCTGCAACTGGTCACAGTTCCGTCCCGTCCATGGCGTCACACATGTGCAGCTACCGTCCACATTGCTACATGTAGCATTGTTCTTACAGGCACAAACTTGATGACATCTCCAACCGAACCGACCGTTTACACATGGTTTGCTACAATTCCTTCCGTACCATCCGGTTTCGCATTCACACCTACCGTCACTAGGGCCACAAGTCGCCCCATTTTGACAGCTGCAGTTATTTGCACAGTCTTTACCGTACTTGCCATGGGGACATTTTGTCTGACACCTGGTTCCTGTCCATCCCAGCGGACAGACACAACCAGTCCAGCGGTCACAGCTGGCACCATGTAGGCAACCACACACTTCATCACACCGGGCACCTTTTGTGTCTGGAGCACAGTTGGTAACATTGAGCACAAACGTGGTGTTGAGTGTGTTTCCCCGGGTGTCTCGGACCTGGCAGGTGTAGGGCCCGTTGTTGGTAGGTTGTATGTTCGGAACTACAAAGCCTGTCTCATTTACACCAAACC
>NC_049990.1:927024-940931 GCF_000003815.2 Branchiostoma floridae
CTTTCTCTGCCTTATTTGGAAATGTAACCGAGATGTATTCATCATCGAAATGGTATGCCTTGCAATGAAACGTAGCATTTGCGGAAATGTAGGTATCGCCAGGGTCGCTAGGTGTCGTCGTGATGGAGACGTCCTGTTTGGGAATGTCACAAGCCACACCTTTCCAGCCGGGCGGACATTTGCAGGCACCGTTAAACCCATGGCAGCGGGCGCCGTTCTTACAGATGCAGGTTTTGTCACAAACTAAACCGTATTTTCCAACGGGGCATCCTACCGGATTCGTCCGTATCTCAAGATATTCAACATTTGCCATTGGCTTTAATGTTCCATCAGTCTCTACGACTGTTGTTAAGCTGATAGGGTAGCTCGGAACTTCGCAGCTGTAGAGCGTATCTTTTGTTGTAGGATATTCCAAAGAAACCATTATGAAAAATTGGAGATCTTCATTTTTTAGGACAGAGTCGGGAACAAATTTTCCTAAGTAATTAAGTCTTAACGCGTCGTCATATTTCCTGTTCCTGTACAAGTGAAAGGAAATATTGGGTAGTTGAGAATTGGAACTAGGAGTGCATGTTAGTTGACGGAAACCTCTGTCCCATAGCTCCATTAAATCTGCCAAATGCGGAATGTATCTAGTGTACGAAACTAAGCGAATGTTACAGTCGCTGTTGTCCATGTGTACCATCCATGGAAGAAGGATTGTTGAGTTTGTCACTTTGCTGTGTGTCCCACTGCTAAAGAAAACATCTCCGGTTGTCGTCACGAGTTCCCCTGATGTAGTTACACTGTGTAGTAAATCTCCCGTCTGTCCGTCAGTGTTGACCGGAGTTTCACACGTCTCGTTATACACAGGAGGATAGCCCTCAACGTCACTTAACTCTACCTTAACTCTCGTGTTGTGGACTCCACTGCGGATTGTCAGCAGATATGCCGACTGTACTGACCTGTCCAGTGGGTTGGCGACCACAATAGTGCAGTTCTTCGTCACATTAAAGCGGCCGTACGGATCTCCCTCCAGTTTGGCACACGGAAGTTCCGCTTTTTCTCCCGCCCGGGTCCTAGGTAGGCTAAAAACGGTCTCCCCAACCGCGACGTTTTCTGGTACGGAAACGCTGAACTCCTGGGCCCGAGCAGAACAAAGAAGCTGGACAAGAACACTCCACAAAGCAACAACAAGCAATCCCTGCAAGTTTCCTGACATATTTTTACCTCACTTGTACCTCTAAAGTTGAAGAAAAATCCCAGAGGTAACGACGCGGGTTCTCACTGCGTTTTCTTGTTTGTTTTTTCCCTGCTAGAAGTTCAGGGGGCATTACTCTTCAATAGCGCAGTATCGTGTGTCACTTCGTCTGTGTTACACATAATTATGTTTTTGTATTTTTGCCCTTTGTTCAGATAGATGTATATTCTAGGTGTTAAAAGGTACAAGACTGGAGAGGCGTGCAGGCTGTTACCAAACCATACGTAAAAGGCCGAATATGATCCGGATCCTTACACTTGCTTTGAGATTAGTGTGTCTCCTGCACAAATCGCCTTGTTAGAAGAGGAAGAAGAAAAACATCGGGGATAAAATACGTGGACGGACAGTTCTGCAAAAGGAAAGAGACGATGGTAGGGCACGACGGTTGTTGAGTCTGCTTTAGGTAGATTACAAAACGTCACAAAGACACACACGCACGATGACATCGATATGCCTCCCTTTGGAACACATAACAAAACGTTGCAGTTTTTAGGCAATATTGGCTTTCACTGGCATCATATCCGCTTTCTCGGGAACCATCAAACGAACAGAACCCTTAGTACCCGTACCCTACTTAATTGAAGCGAAAGCCATAAAAAGACCAATGGCACGTTTGTAGCTTAGTTTCTGTCAGTACTTTCAAAGACACCAACTATTTTGCAGGAAATGATTCTGAACCTGTCTATGTTAGCTTATGCTCAGAACTTATACATTTTCATCTAAACTTTCAAAATTCATCATGGGAATTTTAATTCCAATGTTGGAATTTGAAAAAGTGGCCAAACAGTCAACACAGAAGATTAAGGCACCAGACTAATCTCCAAGCAGATCTTGCGGTGGCATAATATAGTATCATAAGCTGTGGAAGGAGTTTAGCCGGCAGAGGTGTTTAATTCCACCAACACCTGCTTTTAGATCTCAATCCTGGTTAAGTTATAACAAAGTGACAGATTTACCTTCAAAGTTTATCCACCGGCAGAAACATACCTTTCAAACCACTCAGACACGTTCTGGTCTGGAACTCGTGTAGAATGGCTCAGGCTGTTGTTGTGTACATGTAGGGTGGTAGCTGATCATATTGTTACAGGTTTGCAATAGAAAAACGTGTACGTATTGGTTTCGTTAGCGTCCTTGGGCACCGCCATATTGTCTCAAGGGAGTGTTACATTTTGTCTCAAAGGAGCCTTGCCTTGTATGATGGCAAGAGGCGTCGCAATTTCGACGTGTTAACGACTGACTACCTTCAGCACATTCTAATAACTAGAAAAAAACTTTCACACTCGCAAACCTTGGCAAAAGCCAGCTTTTTTTAAGCAATGGTTTAGGCTGTTGTTGTGTACATGTAGGGTGCATCTTTCAGTACTAAGAATAGTAATAATTTAGTAGTGCATCTTTCAGACGCTGGTCCGTAATCCCGTGTGGTAAACGACCCAGGATTAGTCTTACCTACAGGGCGGGGCAGATTGTTTGTTCAAAGCTGGCTATCCAAATTATTTCAACATTAAAAATGATGATGGGAATTTATTTTAACATGGTGCATGTTTCAAAATACACGTCAGGTCAAAGCGTATTGCACAATAATAAGTTTCAATGTAAGGAAATGCGTTTTATATTGACTACTACCGTAACATTATATGACTAAAGAATTATACTTTAAACGACTTACACTTAAAACTAGGGGCATACAAATTGTCAATTTTTCAGCATTTCCGCCACGTGGCGTCAGGGACACGTGACTGCAGGAACGCGTCAGATAGCCTATATGCCCCCTCCCCCGTCATATGTTCTTACAGCAGTTTTTCTGCTTTAAAGTTTTAGTGTTCGGTAGTTGGCTTGTGAGAATAAGGGTTGACAGGACGCGTCGCGAAAGGATGTCAGGACATTAAGTTTCTTCCACTTGCAACCGCATAAAATAACTTAAAGACAAACTGTCGAATCTGTACTTTTTCTTGTATTTCATTTTTCTCAGCTCATTACACAGAAGTCATTGAAGAACATGTAGTTCTTCTAAAACTAATAAAAACGTTCTTTTACTGTCAGTTATGATTAAGCATGTAACGAGTTACACCTTTCTGGTATATACCCTTACTATAATGACATATACGTCATCTTTGTATTTGTCTTCAGCTTGTCTTGTGTTTGTCTCTTCAAGTGTCTTATCACTTTATCGCTTTCATTACCGTTCTTCAAAAAAAGTAAGACCATGTTGATCGGATTATATGGATATTCCTGGCATAAACACCACAAGATTTGATCCATTTCCACAGAAACAGCTGCAAGATGGGCATATATATATATATATATATATATATATATATATATACATATATCCCAACAGTAAATTGCAAACAAAAATATATTTGAAAACGGATGCTAATGTCAGAGAATTCCAAAGTCATTTCCAAAGTCAAAGAAGACGTAAAAGAACAAAAAGGGACATTTCTTTGTACGGTATGTCATGCACTGTTCAGTCATTCGTTCAACCTTCCTGACTACTTAGAAGTAATTTTTGTGCTTTCTCTTGAAACTCAGTTTTGGGGTTCCCAGAGGATCGATGTTATCCAAACAATCGAGTCAGCATGGCCTAAAGAAACCAAATTTACAGGTTGGTGAAGTTGTCTTGGACTAAAACTATCGTGGTAACAAAATGCTGTTATCATGCTATTAGATCACATACTATTAGATCGTTCTATAGACTTGCATGCAATTAAATAATATGCTTAATAGATTACATTTTTGTCATTAAAGAAAGTCGCGAAAGTGGGATCTTGCAAACATATTTTGTAACGTCAATTCTACTAATACTTCCTAGGTGTTAACACATCCAAAGCCGGCCACTACAACAAATTGTTTTTGGTTTCTCATATATGCAATCAAAATTCAACTGTACAAAAAGTCATACAATTAAAGTGAATAATACAAGAAATAGGTATGACCACTATCTTTACAATATCACAAAGAAAACAAGAACAAAATACTGCCGGTGTGACAGCGATCTCGCCCCGGGGGGGGGGGGGGGGGCGAGATCACTAGCGATCTCGCCCTCCCCGGCTAGTGATCTCGCCCCCCTACCTCGCCCCCCTTTAGCGATTTCGCCCCCCCCCCAAAAAAAACGGGTTTACATGACATTTTAGAAGGTGATTGGTATAAATCACAAAATGCAGTTTCAGAATGATATAAGTACACGAGTTTGATACATAACTCAAATCATAGTATCAATATTAACGTAATTACATGGTAATAAGATAGTTGAACTTGTTTCAGACAAGGAGGGTTGGGTCCCTTGTATTCCCATTATTGCATATACCTGAGTCTTGACAGAAGATGGTATTTCATTGTATTCACCTGTCCTCAAGCAACCTATATATCTCCAATATGAAGTCTCTACCATGAAGTGACCACAAAAGAACTATGTAATGTCTTTATTAATTATGCAAATACTAGGTATTAATTAGAATAACGCACATTTTGGTATATGCACCTGGCCAAGGGATATCTTCACCTCCAACATGACTGTTTTTTCTAGTATTTAGGAACTGATGCATTTACCCGTGATTCTTAAGACTGGTACTTTACCAGTGTTTCTGTAGCATTTATCAACAGCTATATCAACTTGCGCGTAGATAGTGTTTATAATGAGAAACTATTATTCACGTGTGTTTTTGTTAGTGCTTTGGAAATGTTTCCAGCACAAGAAAGAAAACACTGTGACAAATTGAAAACATATAGCTGACCTATTACGGCAACTACAAATACTACAAAACAGAGCGGCAAGGGTGGTGCTACAACGTAGGCAACGGGACATCAGCATTGTGAACCTCCACCAAACTCTCAACTGGAAATACCTGGCTGATAGGAGATTTGAGCACACGTGCATTATGGTTTTCAAATGTCTGACAGGCTTGGCACCAACATACCTATCCGCCACATTTCAGCACAACTCTCGTATCCATACTTACAACACTAGGCAGACCACTAAACTACACCCACCAAGCTACACCACCACATGTGGACAAAAAACATTTGCATACACTGGCACTAGCCAGTACAACAAACTAGCAGATAACATAAGAAACAACACAACACTAAAAGGCTTTAAAACAGCTCTGAAGAACACATGTATATCTGACCTCAAGTAATATTGGAACTTAGTATGGAAAAGCACCTTTGTCTCTGATGTGCCTTACTGTTTTAATTTTTTTGTTTGTTCAATCTTTACATATGATTTACTATCCATACTTTGTAAATTTCAGTTTCATTAATTTTCGATTTACACATGATTTGATATATGATTTGACCTCTGACCTCCACTCCATCTCTTGACATATTGATTTTGACCTTGGAACGTTTTCGACATGAGTATGGACACTGATTATGTTTTGACGCACCGGTTTTATGTTTTCTGTACTGTATGTTGTCCCTGGATGTTCAAAGTTTGACTGATTGTAACCACGTTTTTTGTCCTGTATTTATTATTTTACATGTATGTTTGATGGGCCCCCTTGGAAATCAACTATGCACTGTTGTAGGGGCTACCCATCTGTTTTCAAGATGAAATAAATAAATAAAAAAGTATTCCGTACCATAGACGGTGTTGATTTATACGTTCGCAGTAGCACTGTTTTTATACCACTTTTATAATACTATATATCAGCTGCAAAAATTGTCCTTTTCATTTCAATGTCATGTTTGCACCGAACAATATAGTATGGACTTTCGAGGTATGACATCTTACGGTACGGTAATAAGGTGCCATATAGGTATCAGGTAACACACCATATACGTTACTCCCCAGGTGCAGTATAGTACCAGGTAGCGCACCTGTAATATGTAGTAACCAGCTGCTCTTGGGGTGGGGGGGCGAAAACGCTAAAGGGGGGCGAAAACGCTAGTGATCTCGCCCCCAGGGCTAGATCGCTGTCACACCGGCATTACTCAGGTTTAAAGCTCACTTCCAATCAGAAACATCCAGCGATGATAACGACCATTAAGATATAGCTGATCGGTAACTTACAACCCCTATAGCTTCTGCAGTACTTTTAAATTTTCAAACTTAAATTGTGAATACCTTACACAAAATGACAAAACTCTCTTGATGATGATTAGTCTTAGTTCTCGTCATATAATTGTAAGCCCTCAAACAACAAATTTGCCAAGTAGGCAAGGCACTGTTGAACTTAACATTTTACATTTGGGGTGTGAATGTTAATCTATTTTTTCTTTAATCACCTAGAGCCCGACTAGCATCCTGCATGCCTACAACCAGTAGTTATAAACTGAAGTCTCCACAAACCACGGGCTACATTCTAATACACCGATGAAGGTGAAACATCCAGGTAATAAGATAGACAAGGTAACAGTTACTCTAATCATCTAATGACTCCAGATTTTCGTGAAGTCATTGTCGAAAGACAGCAGTGGATGCTGTCTGAACCGTCTGATCGTTTCCAAATTCATGCTGCTTGAATAACTGTTAGCTTCGTAAAAGGCACATCGATTGTTTGAGCCTAAAAAGTACTGTTTTTTTTACATTGTAGTTTAAATAATATGCCTGGCTTATTTAAATCCCTGTTTGGTCTCTGTATAGATGTTTGGGTTCGATTCAGTGATGGCCTGAGACTGAACATGATCTTCCTGATTGTTTTGGGGGGTGGGGGCCATATATTCACGATGTCTATCATTGCTACCGGTCACTGCAGTAGCTGTGGTGTTTGTGTTAGTCTCAATGACGGCCTGAGACTGGCCCTGCCCTGTCTGATCATGACTACTGGTTTCCACAGCAGCTGTGGTGCCCGAGTTGGATTTAATGATGGCCTGAGACTGGCCCTGCCCTGTTTGATCATAACCGCTGGTCACTACAGCAGCTGTAGTGTTTGTGTTAGTTTCAATGACGGCCTGAGGCTGGCCCTGCTCTGTCTGATCATGACCACTAGTTCCTACAGCAGCTGTGGTGCCCGAGTTGGATTTAATGATGGCCTGATACTGGCCCTTAACGTTGTACAAGGAATTCAGCTGTGAGTCAGTCCGCCCTGTGCCATAAGATAGAATACCAGCATCCAAGGATTCAGTGACAGCTTGAGACTGGCCCTGCCCTGCCTGATCAGAACCACTAGCTTCCACAACAACTGTGGTGTTTGTGTACAAAAAATTAAGCTGCGAGGCAGTCGGCCCTGAGCCATATGATAGATTTCTAGCATCAAAGGAGTTAGTGATGGCCCCAGGATAACCCTGCCCTGTCTGGCTGTCCATGTTTTTACACTGGTGATCATGACCACTGGTCACTACAGTAGCTTTGGTGTTTGTGTTGGATTTAGTAATGGCCTGAGACTGGTCCTGCCCTGTCTGATTGTGTTGAGGGGCCATATCTTCATACTCTTGATCTTGGCTACTGGACGGTACAGCATCTGCGGTGTTTGTGTTGGATTGAGTGAAGGACTGAGACTGACCCTGCCCTGTCTGTTTATAGTCGTGATATTGAATACCGGTCATTTCGGCTTCTTTGGTGTTTGTGTTGGATTCTGTTATGGCCTTAGACTGACCCTGCCCTGTCTGATTGTGTTGTTTGTCTGCACTAGCTGTTTTGTTTGTGTTCGTTTCAATGACGGCCTGAGACTGGCCCTGCCCTGTCTGATCATGACCACCAGTTCCTACAGTAGCTGCGGTGCCCGTGTTGGATTTAATGATGGCCTGATACTGGCGCTCAACGTTGTACAAGGAATTAAGCTGTGAGTCAGTCGGCCCTGAGCCATATGATAGATTTCTAGCATCAAAGGAGTTAGTGATGGCCCCAGGATAACCCTGCCCTGTCTGGCTGTCCATGTTTTTATACTGGTGATCATGACCACTGGTCACTACTGTAGCTTTGGGGTTTGTGTTGGATTTATTGATGGACTGAGACTGGCCCTGTCCTGTCTGATTGTGTTGAGGGGCCATATCTTCATACTGTTGATCTTGGCTACTGGCAAGTACAGCATCTGTGGGGCTTGTGTTGGATTCAGTGATAGCCTGAGACTGGCCCTGTCTTGTCTGATCGCGTTGTTTGTCTACATCTTCATACTGGTGATCATCATCCCTGGTCATTAATGCAGCTGTGGTGTTTTTGTTGGATTCTGTGATGGCCTTAGACTGACCCTGCTTTGTATGATTGTGTTGTTTGTCTATATCTTCATACTGGTGATCATCATCACTGGTCATTAAAGCAGCTGTGGTGTTTGGGTTGGATTGAGTGATGGCCGGAGACTGGCCCTGCCTTTTCTGATTGTGTTGTTTGTCTATATCTACATACTGGTGATCATGGCCACTGCTTACCACAGCAGATTTGGTGTTTGTGTTTAACTTATTGATGGCCTGAGTCTGGCCCTGCCCTGTCTGATCGCGTTGTTTGTCAACGTCTTCATACTGGTGATCATGCCCACTGGCCACTACAGCAGCTGTGGTGTGTTTTGTGTTTAACTTAGTGATGGACTGAGACTGACCCTGCCTTGTCTGATTGTGTTGTTTGTCTATATCTTCATACTGGTGATCATCATTGGCAACTGCAGTAGCTGTGGTGTTTGTATTGGATTGAGTGATGGCCTGAGACTGGCCCTGCCTTGTCTGATTGTGTTGTTTGTCTATATCTACATACTGGTGATCATCATCATTGGCAACTACATCAGCTGTATTGTTTGTGTTTGTGTTTAGCCCTAAAGGAGGATGGCTGGTCCTCCTCTTGCACCAGGTAGTGAGAGTGATGGTGCCAATCAGGACAATGGCAGTTATTGAACCACAGATAGTGGCAATGAATACAGCATTGGGTAAATTGGGAGATAATTCATGAGAACTGCGGATATCTGGTTTGTCTGGTGTGATTGCATGGAGGGAAGGTGGTGTTGCTCTAGCTTGGCTTGTATTGCCTGGAGTTGAACCAGAATCGCCCTTGAAGTACCAGTTACATCGAGAGGTGACAGTGCCATTGGAACTGTTGTTAGCACTTTGCATTGGACCAATTAGGGACTGTCTGGCAGATGTGGAGTCTTCAGGGCGCGCTGTTGGACCAGCATTGATTAATGTGGTGCCAAACGGAGAAGATGTTGACCCTGCAGATGACTGGAAGGAAGTTTGGATATCAACAGACAGTGTTGATATGGTTACTCCTTCGCATATCGATCCTTCCAGCATCTGCTCGTTGTCTACTTTAACCTCTCGTAGCTCGGGGAGATTTACAAATGCACAGGGCTGAATCTCTGTTATCTTATTGGACTCCAGATACAAGTTTCTGAGGCTGGGTAGGTCTGCAAATGTGCCAGTTCGAATCATTGTTATCTGGTTGCTTATTAGGTTCAACAAATATAGCTGGGACAAATCTGCAAATGTGCTACTTTGAATCATTGTTATCTGGTTTGAGGATAGGTCCAGTGTTTCAAGCAGGGGTAACGCTGCAAACAAACCAGGATTGATCTTACTTATCTTGTTGCTGTTCAACAATAAATTTTGGAGTGGGTCTGCAAATGTACCTGCCTGAAGCGTTGTTATTTGATTGAATGACAGGTCGATCTCCCAGAGCTGCGGTAACTCTGCAAACGCACCAGGCTCAATCCTTGTAATGTTGTTATGGGACATGATTAACCGTCTTAGCCGGCGTAGACCTGCAAATGTGCCATTCTGAACCATTGTTATCCTGTTTCGGGCCAAGCACAAAAGTTGGAGATCGTTTAGCTGTACATGTGCAAACGTACCTGCCGGAATATTTGTTATGTTGTTTGAGAACAGGTCCAACCTACTTATTCCCCATGTCTTAAGAAATGTGCCTGCCTGAATGTTTGCTATCATGTTATGTAAAGATAAGGGGTTGCCGTATGTGATATTCTGAGGGACGCTGGTGAAATCACGCTTGTCTTCACAGAAAGTTTTTGACACGTTGGACTCATTCCAGAGGATGAGAAGAAAGATGAGCACGTGTCGCAGATTTTTCCCCATGGTTGTCTGTCACCTAAACAGAACAGGAACGTCGTCTGTTAAAGCTAACCTCGTCAATATCTCGCAATTTGATGTTTACTTTAACCCTCAAAGTGCCTGCGCCAACTTTGACATCGTATAACTGCCGAACGACGTGTGCCAGGACTACAAAACTTGGTGACTTTTCCTGAAATAATGTAGACAACAATTCTGCGAAAAAATTGTGACTTTTCGCGTTGCCTTGGCAACAGGTTCCTCACAGGCATATTTTACCAAATTTACTAATTTCAGTTTGAATTATGGGATTTCATGGGGTTAACCGGGTTAACTCT
This sequence comes from Branchiostoma floridae, assembly GCF_000003815.2. Lineage (NCBI taxonomy): Eukaryota > Metazoa > Chordata > Leptocardii > Amphioxiformes > Branchiostomatidae > Branchiostoma > Branchiostoma floridae. The sequence goes on from NC_049990.1 coordinate 937,534, forward strand.
CAAGCACCCGACCTTTTTTTGCGACTAAAATGACCAAAATGTTTTGTTCATAAAATCACAGTACCATTTCTTATCGGCGATCATTGTATAAACATTGCTTCGTCAATGTAAGAGGAAGATTTTGAGATGTTAATGTGTTACTAATTCCAACTCATTATCATAATTTATGCAAAAGTTCAGAAGGACCACGTTTTGCACTAAACCTAATCCGACCAGATAGGGGAATTTTGAGGCCCTCAGCAACATTTATGTCGCATAACTCATGAACGGCTAGAGCTAAAGCTACGAAACTTGGTAATTTATCACAAAATATTGTTCGCAAAAGTTTTTGGTCAAAAAAGTAAGTTTATCATTTTTGGGAGTTGCCATGGCAACCATATTCTAACAGGCATATTTTTGCCAAATTTTGACAATTTCAATTTAAACAAGGTTTTCTTGGTAAACTACACCTGTTTTCTGACAACAATTAAATTCTATGAATTTCAATGTAATTTTCATGACTTGAAATTTATAATTTATGCTAATTTCATGACGTCATTGGTAAAAATTCAAGATGGCTGCCCTGATTAGGCAGATGACATCATAATGTCGTCACATTACACGTTGATGACACAGAAATTTTTGTTATGATTGAGGTTTACCTTCCTATTATTATCTGAAAGTTGGGTAGTCATACTATAAGTGGTTAAGGAGTTAGCCTCCAAAGTTTGTTTTAAAAACTGCACATTTTTACTGGGTTCCGTTTGGACCCCAGAGGGACTGAACACAAACTTTCTTTATAATTTCCACATTATTGTACCAATCTTTGCGAAAACTTAGGAGAAGGTATAAGACATATTGATTGATTGATTGATCTTTAGGGTAGTCCCTTCAGTAATACTACATATAGTACATATTGACTGACAAAGTCACGAAAGGATGTTTTCTTCAGATCAAAAATGTTCAAATGGCACTTCAAAATGTACGCCTGGGGTCCAAATGGACCCCACTCGGGTGTTTGAGGGTTTTAAAATAAATTTTGACTGGAAAAGTGTGTAACAAGCAGTAAAATTATTGTGGTCTCTGCGAAATGGTTGTGTTGATTGTCTGAAGCTGGCTGAATGAATATTAATATTGAGGTTGTTTACTCGTTTTGGGGCAGTGCAAAACTTCTTCCAGAAACGTTCATCTGCCTATTGCTGGACTAAACGGTTCTTTTATACCTATAGTCACTCCCGTCGAAATAATTTTATGATCTTTCTTTGCATGGTCCTACCTTCAGTCGTTCTATTATAGCATCAAGGACTGAAGGCAAACTATCAATATATGCAGTGTTAGTAATAAACAAGGGAATCAAAGCAGTCAAAGGAGACCGGCAGACGTATTATAAAAACACGTAAGCCAGACTAAAATGCCTATTATAAAAACACGTAATAAAACAGCCGGAGTCGAACCTCTGCTTGGGGAGTACTTCAGCAGTTGTTCCCTTACAGTGCGTAACAAAAACATTTAAATTACTGTGATCATGTGATATGGTTAACTTCTGTTGATTGTCTGAAGCTGGCTGTTTGAATGTTCCCTCAAGGATACTAAGTGTAATACGTCTCATGAATATGTCTCCAAATTTTAACTGAAATTTTCTTGCAAACTATAATTTGTATAGAACTGCATTTCTTAGTAACCCACGTCTAAAAAAAATTGATTATCTACATTTATATTCTAACATAGGCTTGATGCTTTAGTTTTACTATTGTATGTTTTACTAAATATAAAATAAGAGACAAAACCTGAAGTGTTGATAGTGAACAGAAGAAAATAAAACAATTGATAAAATAATCTAGACTACCACTAAATCTATAGCATACTTGCTATCACTAAATCATAATGAACTTATACAAAAATACATATGTAGACAAAGACGATTTCAGTTGAGAGTATCCATTTTTGAAGCCTAGAGGGAGGGAATGTTTTTCACAACAGGCCGAAAAACATTTGAACCGGACTGTGGCCTCGAGAGATGGCATGATCAATCTGCAGAAATTCCGGTAATGGCAGACCAGTCAGAAAAAGCAACAAACAAACAAACAAACAAACAATCACTGTGCAGCACCCGTTCCCCACTGCAAGAATAACATAACCTTCAAGCAGATGTTGGGATTTAAAAAAAAACTGTTAGTAAGCATTTTTCACCGTGGCAGCCAACAGTTGGAGGACGTCACAATCTTCTGTACAACCTCTGCTTGGAGAATTCAGCACCAGGTAGGCTAAGGCAAATAACAAATGTATGCACAACAAAATTACCTTTAAATGTTTATCCACCGGCAGAAACATACCTTTGAAGCCACTGAGAACATCTTCAGGCGGCACCTTGGCCAGGAACTTGAGTAGAATGCCCCAGGCACCAGGTGCTGGTGTGTAGGGTGCGGCCGTCGGTAGCTGGTCCGTAATGGCTCAGGCTGTTGTTGTGTAGGGTGCGGCCGTCGGTAGCTGGTCCGTGATGGCTCAGGCTGTTGTTGTGTAGGGTGCGGCCGTCGGTAGCTGGTCCGTAATGGCTCAGGCTGTTGTTGTGTAGGGTGCGGCCGCCGGTAGCTGGTCCGTGATGGCTCAGGCTGTTGTTGTGCAGGGTGCGACCGTCGGTAGCTGGTCCGTGATGGCCCAAGCTGTTGTTGTGTAGGGTGCGGCCGTCGGTAGCTGGTCCGTAATGCCCCAGGCTGTTGTTGTGTAGGGTGCGGCCGCCGGTAGCTGGTCCGTAATGTCGTGTGGTAAACAACTCGTGATTAGTCTTTCTTACAGGGCGGGGCTGATTGTCTGAAGCTGGATATTTATATTAACATTAATATTAATGTTCATGATGTAAAATGAAATCATGATGCAGGTTTTATAATACACGTCAGATCAAAGTTTATTGCACCCGTCACGGGTTTAATGTAAGGAAAGGCGTTGTATACGGTCGACTACTGGCTGCTAAGATTAATCTTGTTCAATACTATTCAAAGCTACATTAAGTATTCAAAGCATTTTAACAGAAACTAGAGTTCGGCGACCTCATACCTCCATGAAAATTTAGAGCTTTCGTAAATTTCATGCAATTGACCAATACATTAACATAATTTATGCATGGTGTTGTTCATCATTGACTAACGTACACATGTCACAATTATAAAATTCCCATCATCAATCATAAAGCGGTTTTAATTTTTACATAAATTATGCAAATAAGTTCCCAATTACAATATCTGGTATCTGCTTATATTCCACCTATCGTAAGTTACATTTATTGAAGTCCAGTTATTGAAAACAATTGAATTATACAATTTCCTCATTGATTATGCAAATGAAGTCCTCATTTGCATAACATGCATATCATTATGAACATCTTTGCCCAAGCTACCTGCATGCCTAAAATGATGCCAATCCGT
>NC_049990.1:941096-942782 GCF_000003815.2 Branchiostoma floridae
TGAAAAAACTGTTATTACAGAATATTCTCATTAATTATGCAAATGTACTCCTATTTTGCATAATTAGTATTTTATCGTGTACAACATTGTCTAAGGTACCTACATACAAAAAATCATGAAAATCCGTTGTTCCCTTCTTGAGTTATCCTCTTCAGAAGTTTTTGACAAAAATGCCCCTGCTATCCCAAAACTAGACGCTAGGGGGCCCAAACTTATGTCATTCCTCTCTGAGCACAAGAGCTATCTAACACTCAAAAATCGTGACCATAGCATGTTCAGAACACCGAGATAGCAAAACCGGAAGTTGCGCTGCAGTACCAAGGGGAGCCGCTAGGGGACCCAAAATCTAATCATTTCCAGCTTTCATCACACACTACCAACACACCAAGTATGAAACCAATCCACTTAGCCATTCTTGAGTTATCTTGTTTACACACACACAAACACACAGACACACAAACGCGGGGTAAAATATAACCTCCATGACATTTCATGGAGGTAAAAATAACGAGCGTTCAACGGTCTCATACCTTCACCGATTAATTACAACATCAATCAAATATAGACACAGCACTGGATTCAAACTGCAAATTGACTTTAAACATAATACGGAAGAAGGAATGATGTGTAAAGTTATGTATATTTTTTAATTGGGAAATCATGTTGCAAAGCATCTCTAGTACCCTCCACATTTTTATATGCTTGTCATTGACTAAGTAAGCTTGTAACATGTACATAGCTACATCTTAATACTCAAGCCATCACAGCAACCCATCAAACTGTTACTGTAGGAATTGGTACACTGCAAAATAAGCAAGATTCTGTACAGCTAGCTCTCAATTCAAACTTAGTAATGGCCTCAAAACAATGCTCAGTGATTAAAATATCAATACAAGCACTAAACAGACGAAGAAAGATTCTACAAAAATGCTAAGAATGGCAAACGAAAGCTTCATATTTTCTTTTACAAGTTTCCATAGCGAGAAAAACTACACCACAGTCTCCATTTCAATGACGTCATGTGGAAGCAGTGCACGTCTCAAGTGCAGCAGCCTCTCTTCTATCCCTTCCGGAGTCGGTCTGGTATCTGGAACGTCGCGCCAACACGACCTCATCAGTCGGTACAGGTCCTCTGGACATCCCGGCGGCCTCTCCAACCGTATTCCTTGCCTCAGAATCCCCACCATCTGAAGAAAGCTCAGCTGCATCCTGCCATCGTAGCACGGATCTTTCCCCAGCGTGGCGATCTCCCACAGCAGCACACCGAAGGACCAGACGTCACTCTGACAGGTGTACTCGCCGTTCTCGATGGACTCCAGCGCCATCCACTTCAGCGGAAGAAGTTCGTCAACGCCTGGACGGTTGCATCGGACATACTGAGTAGTGGCGTAGACATCTCTGGCCAGTCCAAAGTCAGCCAACTTGGCCACGTCATCGGCAGTGATGAGGACGTCGCGAGCAGCCACGTCACGATGGGCGATTCTCAAGCGTTCCAGCTCTTGTAGGGCTCGTGGTATGTGGACTGCGTAGCCAAGAATGTTTCCAAGTAGGTCTTTCTCGTTGATGTTCCCAAATCGTCGTAGCAAACCCAAGATATCTCCTTTGGAGGCATATTCCAAAAGAATGTACTTATCCGCAGACGTGGTGATGAGCCACTACAAGTCGAACAATGTTGGACTCACGGCA
>NC_049990.1:942882-945564 GCF_000003815.2 Branchiostoma floridae
CATCCCGTTGTTGGTGCACAGCTACCAAAATGGCTGCTTCTCTGTAGAAGTCTCGGTAGGACTGTGAGTCCTCGACGCGAACTGTCTTGGCGGCAACGGCGAGCTCTCCCTCAAATGTGCGCAGTTTTCCTTTTCTGACTAGTCCAAACATTCCTTCTCCTATCAGTGGACCAGGAGTAAGATGTTTGATCTTCTTCTCCCAACGTCCCAGCCAGCCCGGCTGTAGGCTCTGTGCTAGATCCTGCTCCATTTTCCTCAGTTCGAAAAGTATCTTGTCCTCCTCGCCTGTGTCAGGTGCGGAGCAAGCCAGAATGCCCGTTTTGTAGAGTATTGCCATCACTATGGCAACAAGGACGACTAAGGAGCCTAGTGAAACCAGGATTTCGAGCAGCGGTTCATCTCTGCTTGTCTGCCATTGGTCACAGTCCGGCCCCGTCCATGGCGTCACACATGCGCAGCTGCCATCCACGTTGCTACATGTAGCGTTATTCTTACAGGTACAAATCTGCTGACATCTCCAACCGAACCGACCGTTTTTACACTGTTTGCTACAATCCTTACCGTACCACCCGTCGGTGCACTCACACGTACCATCGCTAGAGCTACAACTCGCCCCATTTTGACATGTACAGTTCCTTTCACAGTCTTTACCGTACTTGCCATGGCGACATTTTGTATGACACCTGATTCCTGTCCATCCCGGCGGACAGACACAACCAGCCCAACGGTCACAGCTGGCACCTTGTAGGCAACCACACACTTCATCACACCGAGCACCTTTTGTGTCAGGAGCACAGTTGGTAACATTGAGCACAAACGTGGTGTTGAGTGTGTTTCCCCGGGTGTCTCGGACCTGGCAGGTGTAGGGTCCACTGTTGGTTGGTTGTATTTTCGAAACCTCAAAGTCAGTCTCATTTACACCAAATGTAACTTTCGTTGTCACATTTTGAAAGGTTATTGACACGGACCTAACCTCGATATGGTGTGCCTTGCAATGAAACGTGATATTTGCGGAAATGTAGATATCGCGAGGATCGCTAGGTGTCGTCGTGACGGAGACGTCCTGTTTGGGAATGTCACAGGCCACACCTTTCCAACCGGGCGGACATTTGCAGGCACCGTTAAACCCGTGGCAGCGGGCGCCGTTCTTACAGATGCAGGTTTTGTGGCAAAGTAACCCGTATTTTCCAACTGGGCAGCCCACTGGTTTTATTTGTATGTCCAGGTATTCAACATATGATATCTTTCGGGTGTTCTGATTCTCATAATATATTCGTATTGGAGTGCGAAACTGGGGAATTTCACACTTGTATGACATTGCTTCTCTTGTAGGAATCGTCCCGGAAGCCAACATTATGAAGTTGAAATGCTTGGCGTTCACGACGGATTCAGGAACATACTTTCTTAAATGTTTAAGAATAGCCTTTCCGCCATATTTAAGATTAAACAAGTCCCAAGACCTATTTTGGGCAAGTAAGCCCGCAGTGCAGGTTAGCTGATGAATGCCATTGTGCCAGAGATCTTGCAATAATGTTAAGTCTTCGATATTGGCCAATATTTGACGGCCTAAAGCGAATGTTGCAATCACTGTTGTGTGTGTGAAACATCCAAATATTAGTTTTCCAGTCGGTAGGGCGGAGTAATCCAGTGACTGAATTGAAAATTTGTTTTGCAAACACAATGTCTCCTTCTGTTGTTACTCCTTCCCCAGCGCTAGTTACACTATAAAGGAAATCTCCTGTCTCGCCGTTCCAGTTGACCGGAGTTTCACACGTCGCGTTATACACAGGAGGATAGCCCTCAACGTCACTTAACTCTACCTTAACTCTCGTGTTGTGGACTCCACTGCGGATTGTCAGCAGATATGCCGACTGTACTGACCTGTCCAGTGGGTTGGCGACCACAATAGTGCAGTTCTTCGTCACATTAAAACGGCCGTACGGATCTCCCTCCATTTTGGCACACGAAAGTTCCGCTTTTTCTCCCGCCCGGGTCCTTGGTAGGCTGAAAACGGTCTCCCCAACAGCGACGTTTTCTGGTACGGAAACGCTGAACTCCTGGGCCCGAGCAGAACAAAGAAGCTGGACAAGAACACTCCACAAAGCAACAACAAGCAATCCCTGCAAGTTTCCTGACATATTTTTACCTCACTTGTACCTCTAAAGTTGAAGAAAAATCCCAGAGGTAACGACGCGGGTTCTCACTGCGTTTTCTTGTTTGTTTTTTCCCTGCTAGAAGTTCAGGGGGCATTACTCTTCAATAGCGCAGTATCGTGTGTCACTTCGTCTGTGTTACACATAATTATGTTTTTGTATTTTTGCCCTTTGTTCAGATAGATGTATATTCTAGGTGTTAAAAGGTACAAGACTGGAGAGGCGTGCAGGCTGTTACCAAACCATACGTAAAAGGCCGAATATGATCCGGATCCTTACACTTGCTTTGAGATTAGTGTGTCTCCTGCACAAATCGCCTTGTTAGAAGAGGAAGAAGAAAAACATCGGGGATAAAATACACGGACGGACAGTTCTGCAAAAGGAAAGAGACGATGGTAGGGCACGACGGTTGTTGAGTCTGCTTTAGGTAGATTACAAAACGTCACAAAGACACACACGCACGATGACATCGATATGCCTCCCTTTGGAACACATAACAAAACGTTGCAGTTTTTAGGCAATATTGGCT
>NC_049990.1:945710-970729 GCF_000003815.2 Branchiostoma floridae
ACTATTTTGCAGGATATGATTCTGAACCTGTCTATGTTAGCTTATGCTCAGAACTTATACATTTTCATCTAAACTTTCAAAATTCATCATGGGAATTTTAATTCCAATGTTGGAATTTGAAAAAGTGGCCAAACAGTCAACACAGAAGATTAAGGCACCAGACTAATCTCCAAGCAGATCTTGCGGTGGCATAAGATAGTATCATAAGCTGTGGAAGGAGTTTAGCCGGCAGAGGTGTTTAATTCCACCAACACCTGCTTTTAGATCTCAATCCTGGTCAAGTTATAACAAAGTGACAGATTTACCTTCAAAGTTTATCCACCGGCAGAAACATACCTTTCAAACCACTCAGACACGTTCTGGTCTGGAACTCGTGTAGAATGGCTCAGGCTGTTGTTGTGTACACGTAGGGTGGTAGCTCATTATATTATTACAGGTTTGCAATAGAAAAACCTGTATTGGCTTCGTTAGCGTCCTTGGGCACCGCCATATTGTCTCAAGGGAGTATTACATTTTGTCTCAAAGGAGCCTTGTATGATGGCAAGAGGCGTCGCAATTTCGACGTGTTAACGACTGACTACCTTCAGCACATTCTAATAACTAGAAAAAAAAACTTTCACGCACGCAAACCTTGGCAAAATGTCAGCTTTTTTAAAAGCACTTGTTTAGGCTGTTGTAGTGTACATGCAGGCTGCATCTTTCAATAGCTTGTTTCGTAATGGCGTGTGGTAAACGACCCGGGGTTAGTCTTACCTACTGGGCGGGGCTGATTGTCTGAAGCTGGCCATTCAAATTATATGACCATTAATAATGATGATGGGAATTTTTTTTTAACATCGTGAATGTTTCAAAATACAAGTCAGGTCAAAGCGTATTGCACAAGAATAAGTTTCAATGTAAGGAAATGTGTTTTATATGACTACTACCTTATATGACCAAAGAATTAGACTTCAAATGACACACTTAAAACTAGGGGCATACAAACTGTCAATTATTCAGCATTTCCGCCACATGGCGTCAGGGACACGTCAGATAGTCTATATGCCCTCCTCCCCCGTCATACTTTTTTTTACAGTTTTTATGCTTTCAAGTTTTAGTGTTTGGTGGTTGGAATAAGGGTTGACAGGACGCGTTGTTAAAGGATGTCAGGACAATTTAGTTTGTTCCACTTGCAACCTCATCAAATGACTTAAAGACAAACTGTCGAATCTGTACTTTTTCTTGTATTTTATTTTTCTAAGCCCATTACACAGAAGTCATAGAATAACATGTAGTTCTTCTAAAACTAATAAAAACGTTCTTTTACTGTAAGCTATGATAAAGCACTCTCTAATAACGAGTTACACCTTTCTGGTATATACCCTTACTATAATGACATTTACTTCATCTTTGTATTTGTTTCGGATTGTCTTGTGTATGTCTGTACAATTGTCTTATCACATTATCGCTTTAATTACTGTTCTTAAAATAATAAGACCATGTTGATCGGATTATATGGATATTCATGACATAAACACCACAGGATTTGATCCATTTCCACAGAAACAGCTGCAAGATGGGCACATATATATATGCCAACAGTAAATTGCAAACAAAAATATATTTGAAAACGGATGCTAATGACATAGAATTCCAAAGTCATTTACAAAGTCAAAGAAGATGTGAAAGAACAAAAAATATTTTTTGTACGGTATACCAGGGTTGTAGCCAGCCTGAAATCTTTTTCAGCCCCCTTGATTTTGAATAAGAATCCTATCGAGCACTGACGGCATTACGTTGCATGTCATTTCTAGGGGGTCTGGGTCCCAGAAAATTTTTTATATCAAGACTCCCTGAAACGCTATTTCCTGCATTTTGAAGTGCAAATTTTGCTTGTAGACTAAGCTGTTCAATGGAATCTGTTTTGGTGAAGAAGAACACATGGGTTTCAGTTTTTTTATATCTTTACTTATCAATTTTTGTCTGTCCCAGGGGACGGAATGGGAAAAACTTTTTTCAGTCCCCAGCTGCAAAATTCCTTCAAAGGACTGAAGGACAGGTGCTGGCTACAACCCTGCGGTATACCATGCTCTGTTCAGTCATTAGTTGAACCTTCCTGACTACTTAGAAGTAATTTTTTGTGTTTTCTCTTCAGCTTCAGTTTTGGGGTTCACGGAGGATCGATGCTATCCAAACAATCGAGCCAGCATGGCCTAAAGAAACCAAATTTACAGGTTGGTGAAGTTGTCTTGGATTAAAACTATCGTGGTAACAAAATGCTGTTATCGTACAATTAGATCACATACTATTAGATCATTCTATAGACTTGCATGCAATTAACGTGTAATTAAAACGATAATATGCTTAAAATAATCCAATCTTTTAAAAGAAAGTCTCGATAGTGAGATCTTGCAAACATATTTTGTAACGTCAATTCCATTAATACTTCCTAGGTGTTCACATATCCCAAGCCGGCCACTACAATAAATTGTTTCTGGTTTCTCATGTATGAAATCAAAATTCAACTGCACAAACAAGTCATGCAATTAAAGTGAATAATACAAGAAATCGGTATGACCACTATCTTAACAATATCACAAAGAAAACAAGAACAAAATACTGTCGGCATTACTCAGGTGTAAAGCTCACTTCCAATCAGAAAGATCCAGCGGTGATAACGACCGTTAAGATATAGCTGATCAGTAACTTACAACTCCTACAGCTTCTGCAGTACTTTTAAATTTTCAAACTTAAATTGTCCATACCTTACACAGAATGACAAAACTATCTTGCTGATGATTAGCGACAGCTATACAGAGAGGTTCGTACGCTAAACTTTTAGTCTTAGTTCTCGTCATATAATTGTAAGCCCTCAAACAACAAATTCGCCAAGTAGGCAAGTCACTGTTGAAATTTCTGCGAGCTCAACATTTTACCTTTGTAGGCTGAGAATTCAAATCTACTTTTTCTTTAAGCAGTTTCAAAGTATCACCTAGAGTCCGACTAGCATCCTACATGCCTACAACCAGTAGTTTTAAACTGAAGTCTCCACAAACCAAGGACTACTTTCTAATACACCGATGAAGGTAAAACATCCAGGTAGTAAGATAGACAAGGTAACAGTTACTCTAATGATTATAGATTTTCGTGAAGTCAACGTCGAAAGACAGCAGTGGATGCTGTCAAAACCGTCTGACCGTTTCCAAAATCATGCTGCCTGAATAATTGTTAGCTTCGTAATAGGCATATACTAGTAATGGTTAATGATGCCCATCCAGATTGTCTGAGCCTAAAAATGTACAGTTTTTTTTTTACATTCCATTGGAGTTTTAATACTATGCCAGGCTTATTTGAATCCCTGTTTGGTGTCTGTAGAGATGTTGGCCAACCAGTCGTTAATCTCTAGGCAGTGCATTACTAACATTGCAGGATCAGAATTAAGCCAATGGATCCTTTTAATTTCTGAACCCTGGAATATCAGCTCCGATATTAGAGGCTAAAGGGTATCTCAAAAACATTACTACCACATAAGCAGCACATAGTGTCACCTAGCGTTCTCCTGGTGTCCCACAACAACGAATTAGAACTCTTTGAATCCAACCAAACAACCAACTAACAGACTACTTTCTTACTTTCTAACAGGATGTAGGAGTTTTCTGTTACACAACCAGTTAATCTAACCTAAGCTGATGTTATACAACTTCCTCAGAGCTTCTAACTGAAGTTCTGCTTCTTTTGGGGTGGCGAGAAGCAGAACTCCAGGTATTGGCTCTGAGGAAGATGTCTAACAGGCATAGAAACGTCAGCTAAGGTGAGATTAACTGGTAGACAATGTGTAAAAGAAAACTTGCAGGTTGTCTTCCCAGCTGTCTCTTTCCACTTAGATTTCCAATTGAAAGTTTTTAGAAATATATCATCGAGCCAGGAAATTACATTGGTGTACGTGGCTACTTGCAGTGCCTTCGTGGACGTGCTCCATATGTGGCTCTCTTCAAACACGGGACTTCTCGTCCTATTCGAGGGACGAACTAAGACGTAAATAGGTACTCATTTTCACATTATTGCATGGAGAGACGTCTTCCAAAGTGCCTTTAGGATTTGAACCCGGGACCTCTGGGTTCTGGGCCAAACCACCTGCCGTCACGCCACACGATCTGACATCAAATGACTCAGTGAATGGCTGAGACTGGCCCTGCCCTGTCTGACCATGACCACTGGTCACTACAGCAGCTTTAGGGTTTGGGTTGGATTCAGTGCTGGCCTGAGACTGGCCTTGCTCTGTCTGACCATGACCACTGGTCACTACAGCAGCTGTAGTGTTTGTGTTAGTTTCAATGACGGCCTGAGGCTGGCCCTGCCCTGTCTGATCATGACCACTGGCCACTACAGCAGCTGTAGTGTTTGTGTTAGTTTCAATGACGGCCTGAGACTGGCCCTGCCCTGTCTGATCCAGACCACTGGTCACTACAGCAGCAGTGGTGTTTGGGTTGGATTCAGTGATGGCCTGAGACTGAACCCGATCTGCCTGATTGTTTTTGGGGTGGGGGGCCATATATTCACGATGTCTATCATTTCTCCTGGTCACTGCAGTAGCTATGGTGTTTGTGTTAGTCTCAATGACGGGACTGGCCCTGCCCTGTCTGATCATGACTACTGGTTCCTACAGCAGCTGCTGTGCCCGAGTTGGATTTAATAATGGCCTGATATTGGCCCTCAACGTTGTACAAGGAATTAAGCTGTGAGGCAGTCGGCCCTGTGCCATAAGATAGATTTCTAGCATCAAAGGAGTTAGTGATGGCCACAGGATAACCCTGCCCTGTCTGGCTGTCCATATTCTCATACTGGTGATCATGACCACTGGTCACTACAGTAGCTTTGGTGTTTGTGTTGGATTTAGTGATGGCCTGAGACTGGTCCTGCCCTGTCTGATTATGCTGAGGGGCCATATCTTCATACTGGTGATCAAGACCACTGGATACTGCAGTAGCTGTGGTGTTTGTGTTAGTTTCAATGATGGCGTGAGACTGAACCTGCCCAGTCTGATCATGACCACTGGTTCCCACAGCAGCTGTGGTGCCCGAGTTGGATTTAATAATGGGCTGATACTGGCGCTCAACGTTGTACAAGGAATTTAGCTGTGAGGCAGTCGGCCCTGTGCCATAAGATAGAATACCAGCATCCAAGGATTCAGTGACAGCCTGAGACTGGCCCTGCCCTGCCTGATCAGAACCACTAGCTTCCTCAGCAGCTGTGGTGTTTGTGTACAAGGAATTAAGCTGTGAGTCAGTCGGCACTGAGTCATATGATAGATTTCTAGCATCAAAGGAGTTAGTGAAGGCCTGAGGATTATCCTGCCCTGTCTGGCTGTCCATGTTTTTATACTGGTGATCATGACCACTGGTCACTACTGTAGCTTTGGAGTTTGTGTTGGATTCAGTGATGGCCTGAGACTGGCCCCGCCCTGTCTGATTGTGTTGAGGGGCCATATATTCATACTGTTGATCTTGGCTACTGGCCGGTACAGCATCTGTGGGGCTTGTGTTGGATTCAGTGATAGCCTGAGACTGGCCCTGTCTTGTCTGATCGCGTTGTTTGTCTACATCTTCATACTGGTGATCATCATCACTGGTCATTAATGCAGCTGTGGTGTTTTTGTTGGATTCTGCGATAGCCTTAGACTGACCCTGCTTTGTATGATTGTGTTGTTTGTCTATATCTTCATACTGGTGATCATCATCACTGGTCATTAAAGCAGCTGTGGTGTTTGTGTTGGATTCTGTGATGGACTGAGACTGGCCCTGCCTTGTCTGATCATGACCCTTGTTTTCATTCTGGCCACTTGTCATGACGGAAACTGATGTGTATGTGTTGCTACTAATAGTATTGTGATTTAGCCCTAGAGGAGGATGGCTGGTCCTCCTCTTGCACCAGGTGGTGAGAGTGATGGTGCCAATCAGGACAATGGCAGTTATTGAACCACAGATAGTGGCAATGAAAACAGCATTGGCTAACTTGGGAGATAATTCATGAGAACTGCGGATTTCTGGTTTGTCTGGTGTGATTGCAAGGAGGGAAGGTGGTGTTGCTCTAGCTTGGCTTGTATTGCCTGCAGAACCTGTAGTTGAACCAGAATCGCGCTTGAAGTACCAGTGATAGCGAGAGGTGACGGTTCCATTGTAACTGTTGTTAGCACTTTTCATTGGGCCAAAAGAGGACTGTGTGGCAAATGTGAAGGCTTCAGGGCGCGCTGTTGGACCAGCATTGATTAATGTGCTGCCAAACGGAGAAGATGTTGACACTGGAGATGACTGGAAGGGGGTTTGGATATCAACAGACAGTGTTGATATGGTTCGTTCTTCACATATCGATCCTTCCAGCATCTGCTTGTCGTCTACGTATACGTTAACCTCTCGTAGCTGTGGTAGATTTACAAATGCACAGGGCTGAATCTCTGTTATCTTATTGGACTCCAGATACAAGTTTCTGAGGCTGGGTAGGTCTGCAAATGTGCCAGTTCGAATCATTGTTATCTGGTTGGAGTCTAGGTCCAACGTAAAGAGCTCCGGCAACTCTGCAAATGTGCTAGTTCGAATCATTGTTATCTGGTTGGAGGACAGGATTAGTATTTGAAGCCGGGGTAACTCTGCAAACACACCAGGATCGATCTTAGCTATCTTGTTGTTGTTCATCGATAACTTTAAGAGACCGGGTGTGTCTGCAAATGTACCTGCCTGAATCGTTGTTATCTGATTGAATGACAGGTCGATAAAGCCGAGATGGGGTAACTCTGCAAACGCACCCGGCTCAATCCTTGTTATGTTGTTATGGGCCATGTATAACCATTCTAGCCGACATAGACCTGCAAATGTGCCATTCTGAATCATTGTTATGCTGTTGCGGGACAAGCACAAAGAAGAGAGATTGTATAGCGGTGCAAATGTACCTGCAGGTATATTTGTTATGTGGTTGGATAACAGGTCCAACCTATTTATTCTGCTCAGCTTAACAAATGCATCGGGCTGAATCTTTGTCATCAAGTTATGTTGCAAAGATAAGAGTTCGCCATGTTCAATATTCTGAGGGATGCTGGTGAAACCACGCTTGCTCCAACACCCCGGTTGGTCTGGTCGGCAAGTATGAGAGTCTCTACAGAAAGCTTCTGACACGTTGGACTCATTCAGGAGGAGGAGAAGAAAGATCAGCACGTGACGCAGCTTTTTCCACATGGTCATCTGTCAACTGAACAGAACAGGAAGGTCGTCTGTAAAACCTAATCTAGTCAATATATCGCAATTTGATGTCAATTTTTAAGTAAATCTCGACTGGAAAAGTGTGTAACAAGCAGTTAATTTACCGTGTTTTGCGAAATGGTTGTGTTGATTGTCTTAAGCTGACTGAATGAATATTAATATTTAGGTTGTTTACTCTTTTTTGCTGACGTATTTCTGACTTTGTTTGCACATTCTAGATGATGAAATCAACAGATGAATGGACATTGCAAAAACCTCTTCCAGAAACGTTCATCTGCCTATTTCTGGACTACACGGTTCGTTTATACCCTATAGTCACTCCCGTCGAAATAATTTGATGATATTTCTTTGCATGTTCCTACATGTAGTCGGTCTACTATAACATGAAGGGCTAAAGGCAAACTATCAATATATGTAGTGTTAGTAATAAACGGGGAGACAAAGCAGTTATAGGAGACCGGCATCTTCTTCGGAGGCATCTTCTCTGGATAGTTTTAAAGAACGCTTGCAGATAGACGTGCAAAAGTTAGGTGTGACGGGTCGTTCAGTGTAATATAACCAGCTGCTGCCGCGCCGCGTGCCTGCGAAACTGGTGTGTTACGCCGAAGAGTGGTTGTACCGGCTATATAGATACAGATACAGAAGCTGGTGTGTTACGCCGAAGGGCGGTTATACCGGCTATATAGATACAGATACAGAAGCTGGTGTGTTACGCCGAAGGGTGGTTATACCAGCTATATAGATAAGGATACAGACCGGCAGACGTAAAGCCAGACAAAAACGCCGGAGTCGAACCTCTGCTTTCAGCAGTGCGAAACAAACAGATTTAGATTACTGTGATCATGTGATATGGTTGACTTCTGTTGATTGTCTGATGCTGGCTGTTTGAATGTTCATTTTGTGTTTTTTACTCTTTTTGTGTAATAAGTCTCATAAATATGTTTCATATCTCCACATTTTGTAACTGACATTTTCTAACAAACTGTCATTTGTATAGAAATGAATCACTTAGTAACTCTCATCTGAAATAATTGATGATCTTCATTTATATTCTAACGTAGGCTTAATGCATTAGTTTTACTATTGTTTTAATAACTAAATGTAAAAGAACCTGCCACATGTGCGTGGGTGCGATGTGTGCGGATCAAACCATTCCGGCCAAAATGGGGTAGGGAATTTCCCGAGCAGCCTCGTAACCCCTGCTTCGCCTATTGAGTCAGTGAAGTCAAGCTTGCCTAAGCTTGATGTTTCTGACTTAGGGAGAAGAAATGCTGCTACAGTTATCGCTATGGGCCGCTCTTCATCTTCATGATGGTAACATCAGGCCCTACGAACCTGATTTAGAAGAAAAAAAGGGGACAAAACCCTGAAGTGCTAATAGTGAACAGAAGAAAATAAAACAATTGATCAAAAAATCTAGGATACCACTAAATCTATAGCATACATGCTATCACTAAATCATAATGTGCTTATACAAAAATATAGATGTAGACAAAAATTTAAGTTGAGAGTATCCATTTTTTGAAGCCTAGAGGGAGGGAATGTTTTTCACAACAGGCGGGAAAACATTTGAACCGGACTGTGGCCTCGAGAGATGGCATGATCAATCTGCAGAAATTCCGGTTATGGCAGACCATGAAGTCAGAAAAAAGAACAAACAAACAAACAAACAAACAATCACGGCGCAGCACCCGTCCCCCACTGTAAGAGTAACATAACCTACAAGCAGATGTCGGGATAAAAAAACTGTCAGTATAAAGCATTTTTCACCGTGGCAGCCAACAGTTGGAGGACGTCACAATCTTCTGTACAACCTCTGCTTGGAGAATTCAGCACCAGGTAAGCTAAGGCATATAGCAAATGCATGCACAACAGAATTACCTTTAAATGTTTATCCACCGGCAGAAACATACCTTTGAAGCCACTGAGAACAGCTTCAGGCGGCACCTTGGCCAGGAACTTGAGTAGAATGCCCCAGGCACCAGGTGCTGGTGTGTAGGGTGCGGCCGTCGGTAGCTGGTCCGTAATGGCTCAGGCTGTTGTTGTGGAGGGTGCGGCCGTCGGTAGCTGGTCCGTGATGGCTCAGGCTGTTGTTGTGAAGCGTGCGGCCGTCGGTAGCTGGTCCGTAATGGCGTAAGGCTGTTGTTGTGTAGGGTGCGGCCGTCGGTAGCTGGTCCGTGATGGCTCAGGCTGTTGTTGTGGGGGGTGTGGCCGTCGGTAGCTGGTCCGTGATGGCTCAGGCTGTTGTTGTGTAGGGTGCGGCCGTCGGTAGCTGGTCCGTGATGGCTCAGGCTGTTGTTGTGTAGGGTGCGGCCGTCGGTAGCTGGTCCGTGATGGCTCAGGCTGTTGTTGTGTAGGGTGCGGCCGTCGGTAGCTGGTCCGTGATGGCTCAGGCTGTTGTTGTGTAGGGTGCGGCCGTCGGTAGCTGGTCCGTGATGTCGTGTGGTAAACAACCTGGAATTAGTCTTCCCTACAGGTCTGGGCTGATTGTCTGAAGCAGGCTATTTATATTAACATTAATATTCATGATGTAAAATGAAATCATGATGCAGGTTTTATAATACACGTCAGATCAAAGTTTATTGCACCCGTCACAGGTTTAATGTAAGGAAAGGCGTTGTATACGGTCGACTACTGGCTGCTAAGATTAATCTTGTTCAGTACTACTATTCAAAGCTACATTAAGTATTCAAAGCATTTTAATAGAAGAAATAACGAGAGTTCAACGGTCTCATACCTTCACCGATTAATTACAACATCAGTGAAATATAGACACAGCACTGGATTCAAACTGCAAATTGACTTTAGACATAATACGGAAGAAGGAATGATGTGTTAAGTTATATATATATTTTTTAATTGGGAAATCATGTTGCAAAGCATCTCTAGTACCCTCCACATTTTTGTATGCTTATCATTGACTAAGTAAGCTTGTAACATGTACATAGCTACATCTTAATACTCAAGCCATCACAGCAACCCATCAAACTGTTACTGTAGGAATTGGTACACTGCAAAGCTAGCTCTCAATTCAAACTTAGTAATGGCCTCAAAACAATGCTCAGTGATTGAAATATCAACACAAGCACAAAACACACGAAGTAAGATTCTACAAAAATGCTAAGAATGGCAAACAAAAGCTTCATATTTTCTTTTACAAGATTCCACACCGAGAAAAACTACACCACGGTCTCCATTTCAATGACGTCATGTGGGAGCAGTGCACGTCTCAGTTGCAGCAGCCTCTCTTCTATCCCTTCTGGAGTCGGTCTGGTATCTGGAACGTCGCGCCAACACGACCTCATCAGTCCGTACAGGTCCTCTGGACATCCCGGCGGCCTCTCCAACCGTATTCCTTGCCTCAGAATCCCCACCATCTGAAGAAAGCTCAGCTGCATCCTGCCATCGTAGCACGGATCTTTCCCCAGCGTGGCGATCTCCCACAGCAGCACACCGAAGGACCAGACGTCACTCTGACAGGTGTACTCGCCGTTCTCGATGGACTCCAGCGCCATCCACTTCAGCGGAAGAAGTTCGTCAACGCCTGGACGGTTGCATCGGACATACTGAGTAGTGGCGTAGACATCTCTGGCCAGTCCAAAGTCAGCCAACTTGGCCACGTCATCGGCAGTGATGAGGACGTTGCGAGCAGCCACGTCACGATGGGCGATTCTCAAGCGTTCCAGCTCTTGTAGAGCTCGTGCTATGTGGACTGCGTATCCAAGAAGGTTTCCAAGTTTGTCTTCTTCAGTAGTGATTCTTATTCGGCATAGAACACTCAAGAGGTCACCTTTGGGTGCATATTCCAGAAGAATGTACTTCTCCGCAGACTTGGTGATGAGCCCCACGAGTCGAACAATGTTGGACTCACGATAATCGCCATCTCGTTCTTTGTGCACAGCTACCAAAATGGCTGCTTCTCTGTAGAAGTCTCGGTAGGACTGTGAGTCCTCGACGCGAACTGTCTTAGCGGTAACGGCAAGCTCTCCCTCAGGTGTGCGCAGTTTTCCTTTTCTGACTAGTCCAAACATTCCTTCTCCTATCAGTGGACCAGGAGTAAGATGTTTGATCTTCTTCTCCCAACGTCCCAGCCAGCCCGGCTTTAGGCTCTGTGCTAGATCCTGCTCCATTCTCCTCAGCTCGAAAAGTATCTTGTCTTCCTCGTCTGTGTCGGGCGCGGAGCAAGCCAGAATACCTGTTTTGTAGAGTATTGCCATCACTATGGCAACAAGTAAAACTAAGGAGCCCAGTGAAACCAGGATTTCGAGCAATGCCAGTGGTTCATCTCTGCTCGTCTGCCATTGGTCACAGTTCTGTCCCGTCCATGGCGTCACACATGCGCAGATACCGTCCACGTTGCTACATGTAGCGTTATTCTTACAGGTACAAACCTGCTGACATCTCCAACCGAACCGACCGTTTTTACACGGTTTGCTACAATCCTTACCGTACCACCCGTCGGTGCAGTCACACGTACCATCGCTAGGGCTACAGCTCGCCCCATTTAGACAGGTACAATTCCTTGCACAGTCTTGACCGTACGTGCCATTGGGACATTTTTTCTGACACCATCCCGGTGGACAGACACAACCAGCCCAGCGGTCACAGCTGGCACCTTGTAGGCAACCACACACTTCATCACACCGAGCACCTTTTGTGTCTGGAGCACAGTTGGTAACATTGAGCACAAACGTGGTGTTGAGTGTGTTTCCCCGGGTGTCTCGGACCTGGCAAGTGTACGGTCCGCTGTTGGTTGGTTGTATGTTCGAAACCTCAAAGTCAGTCTCATTTACACCAAATGTAACTTTCGTTGTCACATTTTGAAATGTTATTGACATGGACCTAACCTCGACATGGTGTGCCTTGCAATGAAACGTGATATTTGCGGAAATGTAGATATCGCGAGGATCGCTAGGTGTCGTCGTGATGGAGACGTCCTGTTTGGGAATGTCACAGGCCACACCTTTCCAGCCGGGCGGACATTTGCAGGCACCGTTAAACCCGTGGCAGCGGGCGCCGTTCTTACAGATGCAGGTTTTGTGGCAAAGTAACCCGTATTTTCCAACGGGGCAGCCCACTGGTTTTATTTGTATGTCCAGGCCAATGGCCAATGATATCTTTCGGGTGTTCTGATTCTCATAATATATTCGTATTGGAGTGCGAAACTGGGGAATTTCACACTTGTATGACATTGGTTCTCTTGTAGGAATCGTCCCGTAAGCCAACATTATGAAGTTGAAATGCTTGGCGTTCACGACGGATTCAGGAACATACTTTCTTAACTGTTCAAGACTAGCCTTTCCGCCATATTTAAGATTAAACAAGTCCGAGACTATTTTGGGCAAGTAAGCCGCAGTGCAGGTTAGCTGATGAATGCCATTGTGCCAGAGATCTTGCAATAATGTTAAGTCTTCGATATTGTCAGTTTTGATGGCTATGCGAATGTTGCAATCACTGTTGTGTGTGTGAAACATCCAAATATTAGTTTTCCAGTCGGTAGGGCGGAATAATCCAGTGACTGAATTGAAAATTTGTTTTGCAAACACAATGTCTCCTTCTGTTGTTACTCCTTCCCCAGCGCTAGTTACACTATAAAGGAAATCTCCTGTCTCACCGTTCCAGTTGACCGGAGTTTCACACGTCGCATTATACACAGGAGGATAGCCCTCAACGTCACTTAACTCTACCTTAACTCTCGTGTTGTGGACTCCACTGCGGATTGTCAGCAGATATGCCGACTGTACTGACCTGTCCAGTGGGTTGGCGACCACAATAGTGAAGTTCTTGGTCACATTAAAGCGGCCGTACGGATCTCCCTCCATTTTGGCACACGGAAGTTCCGCTTTTTCTCCAGCCCGGGTCCTTGGTAGGCTGAAAACGGTCTCCCCAACAGCGACGTTTTCTGGTACGGAAACGCTGAACTCCTGGGCCCGAGCAGAACAAAGAAGCTGGACAAGAACACACCACAAAGCAACAACACGCAATCCCTGCAAGTTTCCTGACATATTTTTACCTCACTTGTACCTCTAAAGTTGAAGAAAGATCCCAGAAGTAACGACGCGGGTTCTCACTCCGCTTCCTCGTTCCTTTCCCTTCTAGAAGTTCAGGGGTCATTACTCTTCAATAGCGCAGTATCGTGTGTCACTTCGTCTGTGTTACACATAATTATGTTTTTGTATGTTTGCCCTTTGTTCAGATAGATGTATTTTCTAGATCCGGATCCTTACATCTGCTTTGAGATTAGTGTGTCACCTGCACAAATAGCTTTGTAAGAAGAGGAAGAAGAAAAACATATTGGATAAGATACGCGGATGGACAGTTCTGCAAAAGGAAATAGACGATGGTAGGGCACGACGATGGTTGAGTCTGCTTTAGGTAGATTACAAAACGTCACAAAAGCACACACACACACTGTGACATCGATATGCCTTTCTTTGGAACACATAACAAAACGTTTTTTTTTTAAGCAATATTAGCTTCCATTGTCATCATATCCGCTTTCTCGATCGGGAATTATCAAACGAACAGAACCCTTAGTGTCCGTACCCTACTTAATTGAAGCGAAAGCCATAAAAATATCAAAGGCACGTTTGTAGCTTAGTTCCTATCAGTACTTTCAAAGACACCAACTATTTTGCAGGAAATGATTCTGAACCTGTCTATGTTAGCTTATGCTCAGAACTTATACATTTTCATCTAAACTTTCAAAATTCATCATGGGAATTTTAATTCCAATGTTGGAATTTCAAAAAGATGCCAAACAGTCAACAAAGATGATTAAGGCACCAAACCAATCTCCAAGCAGATCTTGCGGTGGCATAAGATAGTATCATAAGCTGTGGAAGGAGTTTAGCCGACAGAGGAGTTTTATTTCACCAACACTTGCTTTTAGATCTCAATCCTGGTTAAGTTATAACAAAGTGACAGATTTACCTTCAAAGCTTATCCACCGGCAGAAACTTACCTTTCAAACCACTCAGACACGTTCTGGTCTGGAGCTCGTGTAGAATGGCTCAGGCTGTTGTTGTGTACATGTAGGGTGGTAGCTGATCATATTGTTACAGGTTTGCAATAGAAAAACGTGTACGTATTGGTTTCGTTAGCGTCCTTGGGCACCGCCATATTGTCTCAAGGGAGTGTTACATTTTGTCTCAAAGGAGCCTTGTATGATGGCAAGAGGCGTCGCAATTTCGACGTGTTAACGACTGACTACCTTCAGCACATTCTAATAACTAGAAAAAAACTTTCACACTCGCAAACCTTGGCAAAATGTCAGCTTTTTTAAAAGCACTTGTTTAGGCTGTTCTAGTGTACATGTAGGGTGCATCTTTCAGTGGCTTGTTTCGTAATGCCGTGTGGTAAACAACCCGGGATTAGCTTTACCTACAGACACATTGAGGTACATCACTATGGCGTAATGGCAGTAATACCCCTGTCACATTATCCCCGATCTTCTGGCGTATCGATGGAAGATCGGCCATATTTAAGATCGACAGAGGGTTGCGCGTATTTTCCACCTGAAAACCGTCCCTGTCACATATAAGCCTTACTTTGTACCTTGTACAACCGTTGTGCAATAAACTTATAATTATAAGCGAGGCGACTGCCGCAGAATCGTCGTCCGATCGATTTTCGCCAAATGTGACTGGGGTATAAACAACCCGGGATTAGTCTTACCTACAGGGCGGGGCTGATTGTCTGAAGCTGGCCATTCAAATAATATGACCATTAATAATGATGATGGGAATCTTTTTAACATCGTGATTGTTTAAAAATACAAGTCAGGTCAAAGCGTATTGCACAAGAATAAGTTTCAATGTAAGGAAAGGCGTTTTATATGACTACTACCTTATATGACTAAAGAATTAAAGTTCAAACGACTTACACGTAAAACTAGGGGCATAAAATTGTCAATTATTCAGCATTTCCGCCACATGGCGTCAGGGACACATGACTGCAAGGCCTCCTCCCCCGTCATCATTTTTTTACAGCTGTTTTATGCTTTCAAGCTTTAGTGTTCGGTAGTTGGCTTGTGAAAATAAGGGTGGACAGGACGCATTGTGAAAGGATGTCAGGACAATTAAGTTTTTTCCACTTGCAACCTCATAAAATGACTTTAAGACAAACTGTCGTATCTGTACTCTTTCTTGTATTTTATTTTTCTCAGCTCATTACACAGAAGTCATAGAATAACATGTAGTTCTTCTAAAACTAATAAAAACGTTCTTTTACTGTCAGTTATGATTAAGCACTCTCTAATAACGAGTTTCACTTTTCTGGTGTATACCCTTACTACAATGCCATTTACTTCATCTTTGTATTTGTCTTCAGGTTGTCTTGTGTATGTCTCTTTATCGCTTTAATTACCGTTCTTCAAAAAAGTAAGACCATGTTGATCAGATTATATGGATATTCATGACATAAACACCACAAGATTTGATCCATTTCCACAGAAACAGCTGCAAGATGGGCACATATATATATATATATATATATATATATATATATATATATATATATATATGTATATAGATGCCAACAGTAAATTGCAAACAAAAATACATTTGAAAACGGATGCTAATGTCAGAGAATTCCAAAGTCATTTCCAAAGTCAAAGAAGACGTAAAAGAACAAAAAAGGAGATTTCTTTGTACGGTATATCATGCACTGTTCAGTCATTCGTTCAACCTTCCTGACTACCTAGAAGTAATTTTTGTGCTTTCTCTTCAAACTCAGTTTTGGGGTTCCCAGAGGATCGATGCTATCCAAACAATCGAGTCAGCATGGCCTAAAGAAACCAAATTTACAGGCTGGTGAAGTTGTCTTGGACTAAAACTATCGTGGTAACAAAATGCTGTTATCATACTATTAGATCACATACTGTCAGATCATTCTATAGAATTGCATGCAATTAACATGCAATTAAATAATATGCTTAATAGATTTCATTTTTTTTGTCATTTTAGAAAGTCGCGATAGTGGGATCTTGCAAACATATTTGTAACGGTAATTTTATCAATACTTCCTAGGTGTTAACACATCCAAAGCTGGCCACTACAACAAAATTGCTTTTGGTTTCTCATATATGAAATCAAAATTCAACTGTACAAAAAGTCATACAATTAAAATGAATAATACAAGAAATAGTTATGAGCACTATCTTTACAATACCACAAAGAAAATAAGAACAAAACACTGCCGGTATTACTCAGGTGTAAAGCTCACATCCAATCAGCAACATCCAGCGGTGATAGCGACCATTAAGATATAGTTGATCGGTAACTTACAACTCCTACAGCTTCTGTAGTACTTTGAGATTTTCAAACTTAAATTGCCCAAACTTGAATTGTCCGTACCTTACACAGAATGACAAAACTATCTTGGTGATGATTAGCGTCATCTACACAGAGAGGTTCGTACGCTAAACTTTTAGTCGCAGTTATCGCGCCATAATTGTAAGCCCTCAAACAACAAATTTGCCAAGTAGGCAAGGCACTGTGGAAATTTCTCCGAACGTAACATTTTACATTTGGGGTGTGAATGTTAATCTATTTTTTCTTTAATCACCTAGAGTCCGACTAGCATCCTACATGCCTACAACCAGTAGTTCTCAGCAGAAGTCTCCACAAACCACGGGCTACATTCTAATACACCGATGAAGGTAAAACATCCAGGTAATAAGATAGACAAGGTAACAGTTACTCTAATCATCTAATGACTCCAGATTTTAGTGAAGTCATTGTCGAAAGACAGCAGTGGATGCTGTCTGAATCGTCTGATCGTTTCCAAAATCATTCTGCTTAAAAAGCTGTTTGCTTCGTAAAAGGCACATCGATTGTCTGAGCCTAAAAAGTACTTTTTTTTTACATTGTAGTTTAAATAATATGCCTGGCTTATTTAAATCCCTGTTTGGTCTCTGTATAGATGTTTGGGTTCGATTCAGTGATGGCCTGAGACTGAAACTGATCTGCCTGATTGTTTTGGGGGTGGGGTGGGGGGCATATATTCATGATGTCTATCATTGCTACTGGTCACTGCAGTAGCTATGGTGTTTGTGTTAGTTTCAATGACGGCCTGATACTGGTACTGCCCAGTCTGATCATGACCACTGGTTCCTACAGCAGCTGCTGTGCCCGAGTTGGATTTAATAATGGCCTGATACTGGCCCTCAACGTTGTACAAGGAATTAAGCTGTGAGTCAGTCGGCCCTGTGTCATATGATAGATTTCTAGCATCAAATGAGTTAGTGTTGGCCTGAGGATGATCCTGCCATGTCTGGCCGTCCATATTCTCATATTGGTTATAATGACCACTGGCCACTACTGTAGCTGTTGGGTTTGTATTGGATTTAGTGATGGCCTGAGACTGACCCTGCCCTGTCTGATTGTGTTGAGGGGCCATATATTCATACTGTTGATCTTGGCTACTGGCCGGTACAACATCTGTGGTGTTTGCGTTGGATTCAGTGACGGCGTGAGACTGGCCCTGCCTTGTCTGATTGTGTTGTTTGTCTACATCTTCATACTGGTGATCATTACCACTCAATACTGCAGTAGCTGTGGTGTTTGTGTTAGTTTCATTAGACCGAACCTGCCCAGTCTGGTCATGACCACTAGTTCCCACCGCAGCTGTGGTGCCCGAGTTGGATTTAATAATGGGCTGATACTGGCCCTCAACGTTGTACAAGGAATTCAACAGTGAGGCAGTCGGCCCTAAGCCATATGATAGATTTCTAGCATCAAAGGATTTAGTGACAGCCTGAGACTGGCCCTGCCCTGCCTGATCAGAACCACTAGCTTCCACAGCAGCTGTGGTGTTTGTGTACAAAGAATTAAGCTGCGAGGCAGTCGGCCCTGAGCCATATGATAGATTTCTAGCATCAAAGGAGTTAGTGAAGGCCTGAGGATTATCCTGCCCTGTCTGGCTGTCCATGTTTTTATACTGGTGATCATGACCACTGGTCACTACTGTAGCTTTTGGGTTTGTGTTGGATTTATTGATGGCCTGAGACTGGCCCCGCCCTGTCTGATTGTGTTGAGGGGCCATATCTTTATACTGGTGATCATGACCACTGGCCACTACTGTAGCTTTTGGGTTTGTGTTGGATTCAGTGATGGCCTGAGACTGGCCCTGCCCTGTCTGATTGTGTTGAGGGGCCATATATTCATACTGTTGATCTTGGCTACTGGCCGGTACAGCATCTGTGGGGCTTGTGTTGGATTCAGTGATAGCCTGAGACTGGCCCTGTCTTGTCTGATCGCGTTGTTTGTCTACATCTTCATACTGGTGATCATCATCACTGGTCATTAATGCAGCTGCGGTGTTTTTGTTGGATTCTGTGATGGCCTTAGACTGACCCTGCTTTGTATGATTGTGTTGTTTGTCTATATCTTCATACTGGTGATCATCATCACTGGTCATTAAAGCAGCTGTGGTGTTTGGGTTGGATTCTGTGATGGCCTGAGACTGGCCCTGCCTTGTCTGATCATGACCCTTGTTTTCATTCTGGCCACTTGTCATGACGGAAACTGATGTGTATGTGTTGCTACTAACAGTATTGTGATGTAGCCCTAGAGGAGGATGGCTGGTCCTCCTCTTGCACCAGGTAGTGAGAATGATGGTGCCAATCAGGACAATGGCAGTTATTGAACCACAGATAGTGGCAATGAAAACAGCATTGGCTAACTTGGGAGATAATTCATGAGAACTGCGGATATCTGGTTTGTCTAGTGTGATTGCAAGGAGGGAAGGTGGTGTTGCTCTAGCTTGGCTTGTATTGCCTGTAGTTGAACCAGAATCGCGCTTGAAGTACCAGTTACATCGAGAGGTGACAGTGCCATTGGAACTGTTGTTAGCACTTTGCATTGGACCAATTAGGGACTGTGTGGCAGATGTGGAGGCTTCAGCATTGATTAATGTGGTGCCAAACGGAGAAGATGTTGACCCTACAGATGACTGGAAGGAAGTTTGGATATCAACAGACAGTGTTGATATGGTTACTCCTTCGCATATCGATCCTTCCAGCATCTGCTTTTTGTCTACTTTAACCTCTCGTACCTCGGGTAGATTTACAAATGCACAGGTCTGAATCTCTGTTATCTGATTGGACTTCAGATACAAGGTTTGGAGGCTGGGAAGGTCTGCAAATGTGCCAGTTCGAATCATTGTTATCTGGTTGCTTATTAGGTTCAACAAATATAGCTGGGGCAAATCTGCAAATGTGCTAGTTTGAATCATTGTTATCTGGTTTGAGGATAGGTCCAGTGTTTCTAGCAGGGGTAACGCTGCAAACAAACCAGGATTGATCTTACTTATCTTGTTGCTGTTCAACAATAAATTTTGGAGTGGGTCTGCAAATGTACCTGCCTGAAGCGTTGTTATTTGATTGAATGACAGGTCGATCTCCCAGAGCTGCGGTAACTCTGCAAACGCACCAGGCTCGATCCTTGTAATCTTGTTATGGGACATGATTAGCCTTCTTAGCCGGCGTAGACCTGCAAATGTGCCATTCTGAATCATTGTTATTCTGTTGCGGGCCAAGCACAAAAGTTGGAGATCGTATAGCTGTACATGTGCAAATGTACCTGCCGGAATATTTGTTATGTTGTTTGAGAACAGGTCCAACCTACTTATTCCCCATGTCTTAAGAAATGTGCCTGCCTGAATGTTTGCTATCAAGTTATGTAAAGATAAGGGGTTGCCGTATGTGATATTCTGAGGGACGCTGGTGAAATCACGCTTGTCTTCACAGAAAGTTTCTGACACGTTGGACTCATTCCAGAGGATGAGAAGAAAGATGAGCACGTGTCGCAGCTTTTTCCCCATGGTGTTCTGTCACCTAAACAGAACAGGAACGTCGTCTGTTAAAGCTAACCTCGTCAATATCTCGCAATTTGATGTTTACTTTAACCCTCAAAGTGCCTGCGCCAACTTTGACATCGTATAACATCATACAACGTTAGGATTGAGGTTTACCTTCCTGTTATTATCTGAAAGTTTGGTATTCATATTATAAGTGGTTAGCCTCCAAAGTTTGCTTTAAAAACCGCACATTTTTGCTGGGGTCAGTTTGGACCCCAGAGGGACTGAACACAAACTTTCTTTATAATTTCCACATTATTGTACCAATCTTTGCGAAAACTTAGGAGAAGGTATAAGACATATTGACTGACAAAGTCACGGAAGGATGTTTTCTTCAGATCAAAAATGTTCAAATGGCACTTCAAAATGTACGCCTGGGGTCCAAATGGAACCCACTCGGGTGTTTGAGGGTTTTAAAATAAATCTTAACTGGAAAAGTGTGTAACAAGCAGTAAAATTACTGTGGTCTCTGCGAAATGGTTGTGTTGATTGTCTGAAGCTGGCTGAATGAATATTAATATTGAGGTCGTTTACTCGTTTTGGGGCAGTGCAAAACTTCTTCCAGAAACGTTCATCTTTCTATTTCTGAACTAAACGGTTCTTTTGTGCCCTATAGTCACTCCCATCGAAAAAAAGTCATGATCTTTCTTTACATGGTCCTACCTTCAGTCGTTCTATTATAACATCAAGGACTGAAGGCAAACTATCAATATATGCAGTGTTAGTAATAAACAAGGGGAGTCAAAGCAGTCAAAGGAGACCGGCAGACGTATTATAAAAACACGTAAGCCAGACAAAAACGCCTATTATAAAAACACGTAATAAAACAGCCGGAGCCGAACCTCTGCTTGGGGAGTACTTCAGCAGTGCGTAACAAAAATATTTAAATTACTGTGATAATGTGATATGGTTAACATCTGTTGATTGTCTGAAGCTGGCTGTTTGAATGTTCCCTCAAGGATACAAAGTGTAATACGTCTCATAAATATGTCTCCAGATTTTTAACTGAAATTTTCTTGCAAACTGTGATTTGTATAGAACTGCATTTCTTAGTAACCCTAGTCTAAATAGATTGATCTACATTTATATTCTAAAATAGTCTTAATGCATCAGTTTTACTATTATATTAAGTTAAGAACTAAATCTAAAATAAGAGACAAAACCTGTGTTAATAGTGATGAGCAAAAATCTAAACAATTGATCATAAAATCTAGGATACCACAAAATCTATAACATACATGCTAAATCATAATGTGCTTATACAAAAATATAGATGTAGACAAATACGATTAAAGTTGAGAGTATCCATTTTTGAAGCCTAGAGGGAGGGAATGTTTTTCACAACAGGCCGGAAAACATTTAAACCGGACTGTGGCCTCGAGCGATGGCATGATCAATCTGCAGAAATTCCGGTTATGGCAGACCATGAAGTCAGAAAAAACAACAAACAAACAAACAAACAAACAATCACTGTGCAGCACCCGTTCCCCACTGCAAGAGTAACAAAATCTTCAAGCAGATGTCGGGATTAAAAAAAAAACTGTTAGTAAGCATTTTTCACCGTGACAGCCAACAGCTGGAGGACGTCACAATCTTCTGTACAACCTCTGCTTGGAGAATTCAGCACCAGGTAAGCTAAGGCATATAACAAATGTATGCACAACAGAATTACCTTTAAATGTTTATCCACCGGCAGAAACATACCTTTGAAGCCACTGAGAACATCTTCAGGCGGCACCTTGGCCAGGAACTGGTGTGTAGGGTGCGGCCGTCGGTAGCTGGTCCGTGATGGCTCAGGCTGTTGTTGTGTAGGGTGCGGCCGTCGGTAGCTGGTCCGTAATGGCTCAGGCTGTTGTTGTGTAGGGTGCGGCCGTCGGTAGCTGGTCCGTGATGGCTCAGGCTGTTGTTGTGTAGGGTGCGGCCGTCGGTAGCTGGTCCGTGATGGCTCAGGCTGTTGTTGTGCAGGCTGCGGCCGTCGGTAGCTGGTCCGTAATGCCGTGTGGTAAACAACTCGTGATTAGTCTTTCTTACAGGGCGGGGCTGATTGTCTGAAGCTGGATATTTATATTAAGATTAATGTTCATGATGTAAAATGAAATCATGATGCAGGTTTTATAATACACGTCAGATCAAAGTTTATTGCACCCGTCACGGGTTTAATGTAAGGAAAGGCGTTGTATACGGTCGACTACTGGCTGCTAAGATTAATCTTGTTCAGTACTACTATTCAAAGCTACATTAAGTATTCAAAGCATTTTAATAGAAGAAATAACGAGAGTTCAACGGTCTCATACCTTCACCGATTAATTACAACATCAGTGAAAAATAGACACAGCACTGGATTCAAACTGCAAATTGACTTTAGACATAATACGGAAGAAGGAATGATGTGTTAAGTTATATATTTTTTTTTAAATTGGGAAATCATGTTGCAAAGCATCTCTAGTACCCTCCACATTTTTGTATGCTTATCATTGACTAATTAAGCTTGTAACATGTACATAGCTACATCTTAATACTCAAGCCATCACAGCGACCCATCAAACTGTTACTGTAGGAATTAGTAGATTGCAAAGTAAGCAAGATTCTGTACAGCTAGCTCTCAATTCAAACTTAGTAATGGCCTCAAAACAATGCTCAGTGATTAAAATATCAACACAAGCACTAAACACACGACTAAGATTCTACAAAAATACTAAGAATAGCAAACAAAAGCTTCATATTTTCTTTTACAAGATTCCACACCGAGAAAAACTACACCACGGTCTCCATTTCAATGACGTCATGTGGAAGCAGTGCACGTCTCAGTTGCAGCAGCCTCTCTACTATCTCTTCCGGAGTCGGTCTGGAATCTGCAACGTCGCGCCAACACGACCTCATCAGTCGGTACAGGTCCTCTGGACATCCTGGCGGCTTCTCCAAGCGTATTCCTTGCCTCAGAATCCCCACCATCTGAAGAAAGCTCAGCTGCATCCTGCCATCGTAGCACGGATCTTTCCCCAGCGTGGTGATCTCCCACAGCAGCACGCCGAAGGACCAGACGTCACTCTGACAGGTGTACTCGCCGGTCTCGATGGACTCCAGCGCCATCCACTTCAGCGGAAGGAGTTCGTCAACGCCTGGACGGTTGCATCGGACATACTGATTAGCGGCGTAGACATCTCTGGCCAGTCCAAAGTCAGCCAACTTGGCCACGTCATCGGCAGTGATGAGGACGTTGCGAGCGGCCACGTCACGATGGGCGATTCTCAAGCGTTCCAGTTCTTGTAGAGCTCGTGCTATGTGGACTGCGTATCCAAGAAGGCTGCCCAGTAGACCATCCTCGTTGACGTTTATTATTCGTCGTAGGAAACCCAAGAGATCACCTTTTGGGGCATATTCCAGAAGAATGTACTTCTCTGCAGACTTGGTGATGAGCCCTACAAGTCGAACAATGTTGGACTCACGACAATCGCCATCTCGTTGTTGGTGCACAGCTACCAAAATGGCGGCTTCTCTGTAGAAGTCTCGGTAGGACTGTGAGTCCTCGACGCGAGCTGTCTTGGCGGCAACGGCGAGCTCTCCCTCAGGTGTGCGCAGATTTCCTTTTCTGACCAGTCCAAACATTCCTTCTCCTATCAGTGGACCAGGAGTAAGATGGCGGATCTTCTTCTCCCAACGTCCCAGCCAGCCCGGCTGTAGGCTCTGTGCTAGATCCTGCTCCATTCTCCTCAGCTCGAAAAGTATCTTGTCCTCGTCACCTGTGTCAGGTGCGGAGCAAGCCAGAATGCCTGTTTTATAGAGTATGGTCATCACTATGGCAACAAGTAAGACTAAGGAGCCCAGTGGAACTAAACTTTCGAGCAGCGGTTCATCTCTGCTTGTTTGCCATTGGTCACAGTCCCGTCCCGTCCATGGCGTCACACATGCGCAGCTGCCGTCCACGTTGCTACATGTGGCATTGTTCTTACAGGCACAAATCTGCCGACATCTCCAACCGAACCGACCGTTATTACACGGTTTGCTACAATCCATTCCGTACCATCCGGCTTCGCATTCACACCTGCCATCGTTTTTGTCACAGGTCGCCCCATTTTGACAGGCACAGTTCATTGCACAGTCTTGACCGTATGTGCCATGGGGACATTTTGTCTGACACCTGGTTCCTGTCCATCCCGGCGGACAGACACAACCAGCCCAGCGGTCACAGCTGGCACCTTGTAGACAACCACACACTTCATCACACCGGGCACCTTTTGTGTCTGGAGCACAGTTGGTAACTTTTAGCACAAACGTGGTATTGAGTGTGTTTCCCCGGGTGTCTCGGACCTGGCAGGTGTATGGTCCGTTGTTGGTTGGTTGTATGTTCGGAACCACAAAGCCTGTCTCATTTACACCAAACCCAACTTTCTCTGCCTTATTTGGAAGTATAACTGACAGGTATACAACATCGACATGGTGTGTCTTGCAATGAAACGTGACATTTGCGGAAATGTAGATATCGCGAGGGTCGCTAGGTGTCGTCGTGATGGAGACGTCCTGTTTGGGAATGTCACAGGCCACACCATTCCAGCCGGGCGGACATTTGCAGGCACCGTTAAACCCGTGGCAGCGGGCGCCGTTCTTGCAGATGCAGGTTTTGTGGCAAAGTAAACCGTATTTTCCAACTGGGCAGCCCACTGGGTTTATTTGCAGGTCCAGATATTCAATATTTGCCATTGGCTTTAATTTTGCATCAGCCTCTACGATTGTTGTTAATCTGATTGGTGCAGTTGGAACTTCGCAGCTGTAGAGCGTTTCTTTTGTTGTAGGATATTCCCAAGAAACCATTATGAAAAATTGGAGATCTTTATTATCTAGGACAGAGTCTGGAACAAATTTTCCTAAGTAATTAAGTCTTGACTCGTCGTCGTGATCCCTGTTCCTGTACAAGTGAAAGGAAATGTTTGG
>NC_049990.1:970964-974741 GCF_000003815.2 Branchiostoma floridae
TAGTCTTGACTCGTCGTCGTGATCCCTGTTCCTGTACAAGTGAAAGGAAATGTTTGGTAGTTCAGAATTCGAACGTGCAGTGCATGTAACTTGACGGAATCCTCTGTCCCATATCTCTATTAAATCTGCCAAATGAGGAATGTATCTAGTGTACGAAACTAAGCGAATGTTACAGTCGCTGTTGTCCATGTGCACCATCCACGGAAGATAATTTGTTGCGTCGACGTCGGTCACTTTGCTGTGTGTCCCACTGCTAAAGAAAACATCTCCGATTGTCGTCACGAATTCCCCTGATACAGTTACACTGTATAGTAAATCTTCTGTGTCACCGTTCCGGTTGACCGGAGTTTCACACGTCTCGTTATACACAGGAGGATAGCCCGAGACGTCACTCAACTCTACCTTAACTCTCGTGTTGTGGACTCCACTGCGGATTGTCAGCAGATATGTCGACTGTACTGACCAGTCCAGCGGGTTGGCGACCACGATAGTGCAGTTCTTCGTCACATTAAAGCGGCCGTACGGATCTCCCTCCATTTTGGCACACGGAAGTTCCGCTTTTTCTCCGGCCTGGGTCCCTTGTAGGCTGAAAATGGTCTCCCCAACAGCGACGTTTTCTGGTACGGAAACGCTGAACTCCTGGGCCCCAGCAGAACAAAGAAGGTTGACAGAAACAACCAAGAAACATACAGCAAGTATTCCCTTCATGTTTACTGCCATAATTCCCCGTCCACTTGTATATCTTTGGCGTTGAAAACAGACCCCAGAGTTAATGGACGGGTTCTCACTCCACTTCCTCGTTCCTGTTGTTGCTTGAAGTTTCGGGTCAGTGCGTGCAAAATCACGATCTCGGGTGTCACCTATCTCTGACAAATGTAAAGAATTAGCTCATTATCTTGTTTGTTTGAACCTTTATTTTTTCATAAAAGCTCAAATCGGCCTGCAGGCCTTGGTCTTCGCATCTAAAGCAACATAACTTCGCATTCCTTCTGGAGCTGCACTTTTTTTAAAGTGTCATTGTGTGGTTTAAAATAGGTGCAATACTGGAAAGGCGTGCCAAATATCTTGCAAAAGTATACATATATAACGCTGAGAATAGGCCTGATCCTAACCTCTGCTTGGAGATGGTCGAAATTTATCAGTAGGTAGACAAAGGTTGTCTGAGTGTTTAAGACTATCTTTTAGCGTATCACATTGAAAACATGGGAAACTAAAACCCATATTATGACAATTTATGACAGTCGTTTGATATCATGATACGCAAAAAAATCAGCAACGATGTTTCCTCTTCCGCCCATTGTGACACTGGATAAAACCCCTGACGTCACAGTTATTTCTGTTGCTGCCTTTTGAGGGGATCTCCGGAACAGTGTTGGAAAGGGGATCTCCCGTGTAATGTTGGGAGTGTACATTTCCTGCACAGTGTCACGCTCTGAAGGATAACCGCGTCGAATCTCAATTCGATTAATTCAATCTCAAAAGTCCCTTTGTAATATCTGTGACTGAACAAATAACTGTACGTGGCCTTGCGTAGTTCCTCTCCTGTATAGCAGAATTATTTAAATGTTTCACAAACAGCACTTCAGTACTGCCGCGGGGTTATGTGCAATTTCTCAGAACCTCTTGATGAGGAAGTGCACCGTGAATCCCTTCGTATTGTTAGTATGCATCTATTGATGATTATACAAACAAGTGTGTACGGGTTGTGACGGAACAAGCAGTATGCAGTGTCACGTAGTTCCTCTTTTGTAGAGCAGAAGTTGTTTAAAGTTTCGAAAAGAACTTAAGTGTTAGCTACGTTAACAGTACTTCAGGGTACTAGTATACAAACAAGTGTGTACGGGTTGTGACGGAACAAGCAGTATGCAGTGTCACGTAGTTCCTCTTTTGTAGAGCAGAAGTTGTTTAAAGTTTCGAAAAGAACTTAAGTGTTAGCTACGTTAACAGTACTTCAGGGTACTAGTATACAAACAAGTGTGTACGGGTTGTGACGGAACAAGCAGTATGTAGTGTCACGTAGTTCCTCTTTTGTAGAGCAGAAGTCGTTTAAAGTTTCGAAAAGAACTCAAGTGTTAGCTATAGCTACGTTAACAGTAATTCAGGGTAATTCAAACATTATACAGGAACCCCTGATGAGGAACTTTATTTGTTATAAAACTCTTGCAGACATTCTTCTATTAGGTATTACCTACACTTTAATAGTGCGCCCAAAAGCAGTTACTCAAGCAAAAGCATATGGTTTTGGAAACTGTCGGACGTTTCAGACAGCCTTCCGGTGTCATTCTTCATAGGATATAAAAGCTCTCTTAAACAAAGATCTCTCCAGTATGGCAGGCGAAAGACACCGGATGGTTGTCTGAAAGGTCTGATCCTAATAATCAGTAACTGCTTTCTGGCATATCGTTTTACCTGGATGTCTCACCTTTATCGGCGTACTTTAATACTGGTCCTGCTCTCGACTTGTTAGATAACTAAAGCAAACTGGT
This sequence comes from Branchiostoma floridae, assembly GCF_000003815.2. NCBI lineage: Eukaryota > Metazoa > Chordata > Leptocardii > Amphioxiformes > Branchiostomatidae > Branchiostoma > Branchiostoma floridae. The sequence goes on from NC_049990.1 coordinate 973,451, forward strand.
CGAGACAGGTAGTCCATTTACTTTAGGTCAGAAGTTGTTAAAAGAACTTATTTCAGTTTTTTGGAAACTGCACTTTAGTACAGCCAAGGGATAATTTGTGATTCATACAGGATCTTCTGAAGAGGAAGTGAATTGTAAATCTCTTTGTACTATGGACAGACAGACATCTATTAATGATTAAAAACTTAATTGCAGGTTCCTCATTCCAGGTGTATAAAAACACGACCATATAAGGAAGTTAGTCAGATCTTCAGGCAGGCAAACTTCTGGCGAGTACATAGGAAAAACGTCCAACAAAACATGGCGACTAGTTTTCAGGCATTACTTGTTGCAACATGCTGCTTTCAATTGTACTTTTGCGTCTCAACTGGAATACCCGGCTTTGCCGTTTCCATTCCTAACTTTAACGTTTCCGTACCAGAAAACGTCGCTGTTGGGGAGACCATTTTCAGCCTACCAGGGACCCGGGCTGGAGAAAAAGCGGAACTTCCGTGTGCCAAAATGGAGGGAGATCCGTACGGCCGCTTTAATGTGACGAAGAACTGCACTATTGTGGTCGCCAACCCGCTGGACTGGTCAGTACAGTCGGCATATCTGCTGACAATCCGCAGTGGAGTCCACAACACGAGAGTTAAGGTAGAGTTGAGTGACGTTGAGGACTATCCTCCTGTGTATAACGAGACGTGTGAGACTCCGGTCAGACCTGAAAGTGAAATGGGAGATTTACTATATCGATTACAGATGAGTTTAGAGGTAGTGACGACAGATGGAGACATAATATCTGGTAGTCAGGTGTATAGCAACACCTCTGACCTCTGGAAGGTCAAACCTCCTGCTGAATGGCAGGTTCAAACAGACAACGACCATTGTAAAGTCCGTATCATTTCGTATGACACTAACGCGGATATTCAGGACTCATTGGACGACCTGTGGAACAAAGATATATTCCAGTTGATGTGTACCTCTGATTCTGAGCTATCGAGTATTTTCATTGATTTGTATGATCTCAAAAATTGGGAACCCGGGCTTGGCCCATTGAGAAAATATGTTCCCGAATCCTGGACAGATGACAACAGAAATCTCGGCATCGTCCTAATGTGGTCCTGGTCATTTCCTACAACAAGAACAAAATCATTTTCTTGCGACGTGCCACAAGACATAAAATTTACGATCAGGAATCGCCCAATATTAATGGCAATCGAGGCATATATCCAATATCTGGAGATAGACCTAGAGCCAATGGGCTGTCCACTTGGAAAATATGGTTTTCGTTGTCACAAAACCTGCATCG
>NC_049990.1:974841-978148 GCF_000003815.2 Branchiostoma floridae
TCCAAACATACAACCAACCAACAACGGACCATACACCTGCCAGGTCCGAGACACCCGGAGAAACACACTCAACACCACGTTTGTGCTCAATGTTACCAACTGTGCCACGGCTCCAGGCACAAAAGGTGCCCGGTGTGATGAAGTGTGTGGTTGCCTACAAGGTGCCAGCTGTGACCGCTGGGCTGGTTGTGTCTGTCCGCCGGGATGGACAGGAACCAGGTGTCAGACCAAATGTCTGGAGGGCACGTACGGTCAAGACTGTGCAAGGAACTGTACCTGTCAAAATGAGGCGAGCTGTAGCTCTAGCGACGGCATCTGTGACTGCACTGCTGGATGGTACGGAAGGAATTGTAGCAAACCCTGTAAAGATGGTCGCTTCGGTTTGCAATGTCAGCAGGTTTGTACATGTAAGAACAGTGCTGTGTGTAGCAACGTGGACGGCAGCTGTGAATGTGTGACGCCATGGACGGGACAGGACTGTGACCAATTGGAGACAAGCAGAGATGAAGCGCTGCTCGAAAGCCTGGTCCCACTGGGCTCCTTAGTCTTACTTGTTGCCATAGTGATGGCCATACTCTACAAAATGCGAGTTCTGGCTTGCTCCGTGCCCGACATAAGCGAGGAAGACAAGATACTTTTCGAGCTGAGGAGAATGGAGCAGGATCTAGCACAGAGTCTACAGCCGGGCTGGCTGGGACGTTGGGAGAAGAAGATCAAACATCTTACTCCTGGTCCACTGATAGGAGAAGGAATGTTTGGACTAATCAGAAAAGGAAAACTGCGCACACCTAAGGGAGAGCTCACCATTGCCGCCAAGACAGTTCGCGTCGAGGATTCACAGTCTTATCGAGACTTCTACAGAGAAGCAGCCATTTTGGTAGCTGTGCACCAACAGCGAGATGGCGATTGTCGTGAGTCCAACATTGTTCGACTTTTCGGGCTCATCACCAAGTCTGCGGAGAAGTACATTCTTCTGGAATATGCCCCCAAAGGTGACCTCTTAGGTTTCCTACGACGATCTGGGAACATCAATGAGGAAGGCCTACTTGGAAACCTTCTTGGATACGCAGTCCACGTAGCACGAGCTCTACAAGAGCTGGAACGCTTGAGAATCGCCCATCGTGACGTGGCCGCTCGCAACGTCCTCATCAATGCCGATGACGTGGCCAAGTTGGCTGACTTTGGATTGGCTAGAGATGTCTACGCCACTACTCAGTATGTTCGATGCAACCGGCCAGGCGTTGACGAACTCCTTCCGCTGAAGTGGATGGCGCTGGAGTCCATCGAGACCGGCGAGTACACCTGTCAGAGTGACGTCTGGTCCTTCGGCGTGCTGCTGTGGGAGATCGCCACGCTGGGGAAAGATCCGTGCTACGACGGCAGGATGCAGCTGAGCTTTCTTCAGATGGTGGGGATTCTGAGGCAAGGAATACGGTTGGAGAGGCCGCCGGGATGTCCAGAGGACCTGTACCGACTGATGAGGTCGTGTTGGCGCGACGTTCCAGATACCAGACCGACTCCGGAAGGGATAGAAGAGAGGCTGCTGCAACTGGGACGTGCCCTGCTTCCATATGACGTCATTGAAATGGAGACTGTTTTGTGACGTCAAACAATATTTAAAAATACTTTAGTAAATATTTAGAGGCACTGAATTCTTTGAAGTCAATTTTTCTGTTGTATGAAAGAATCATTTTGTCTTGTGTTAGGATTAGAATTTATCTAAGTAGTTTCTTTAGTTTTAATATTTTATTTTACACTGTAAATTGTACCATAAGGAACGGATTGTGCTTTATGAATATATCAGAAAAGAGTTTCCATATTTTGAACATCTTATTGTAACGGATAAATTTCTATTTTTGATGCGCCTAGATAAACCCTGTATATTAAACATTATTTGTTCCTATATCTACACCTGTACAAAGCAGCGAGAAGATGTCGACCATAATGTTAGCTTAGTACCTTCAATTAGTTAAATTGAATCTTGTTGTCCCTGCATATGTCTGTTATGTCTGTTATCTGTGACCTGTACCTAGCCCGTCGAGGCATGAATTTACAATAAATGTCTTTCATTATTAATATTAATAAACAATAAGAACGAAGTAGGTAAATAGACAATATGGTATAATTAATCAGCTTTATTTCCTTTTAATCTGTACTGATTCATTCTTGCTCAAAAATAACCTCACGTATCAACGTAAGCCTAGCAATGACACGAAAACTTTAATTTGCCAAAGTTGACATTCAAATACTCTACGAGAAAATAAAACCAAAAGTAATAATTACATCACGGTCGACACTAAGTGCATATTTCACGTTGAATAGGGATGATAACTTTAATAGCGATTCTATCATATCAGTAAGTTAATTCTTCTAACAAAAACGCACTAAAATTGCATCAATCCGCATAACATTCATCTTTACACGCATTAGAAGGAAAAAAGTAGCATCTTTCAGATTAATGGTTCATTACACAAGAAATGCTACAAAATTATCTCTCATACTTTTGTCTACAAGCGTTTCCTATGCTGTACAGATGAGAAAAATGATATGTTAAAACAAAGAGCTTTGAATGGTAATTAGACAAACACTGAATAAAATCATTTACATACACAACGTTTGGTCGTATCCTCTAAATATTCATACATTTGCAAGATTTACAAAAAAGGCTAACAATTAATTGCACATACTTCTTATTCTCGTACCAGCAGATTGTCTTGCAGTTCATTTTAGTTCATTACGGTTCATTACTAATTCAACGGAAGTTTGCACAGCGTAACTAGAAGATACAGAAAGTCAAACACATAGGTATGAAGTTCCTTGGAACACATTTTTGGACTGAGAGCATCCACTGTAACACAGATGTGTCATAAAAACTTAAACAAAGATTACATGATTGTGGTCCAATAAACCAGCATTGATGGCGGTTTTCTCAGTAGAACTTATAAATGTTTAACAACATCAGTGAAATATGGAAACTGCACGGAATCCAATCTTTAAGCATGCATTTAAGCATGCGTAAATATGACTTTAAAAAATGAAAGCAGTGCTTTACGTAATCTTTACGAATTACGAATTACAGAGCTGATTTACCTGGTTGCTCTGACTTTTAGCTGATTAAGACTGCCATCTTTTGTTGTAAATTTGGGAGAACGATTAGCTTTTGCTGAATTTCCTATTGATAATTAGAATCAGAAATGGACTAAAATCATTTCCAATTTGAAACTTTATCTCCATGCAATGTCGCTACAATCTATCAAAGTACTAAGCACTCATTAGTGGGAATCGAATTGTTATAAATTATTTCCAA
>NC_049990.1:978544-982729 GCF_000003815.2 Branchiostoma floridae
AATGTAAAGAGTGTTTGCACACACGTGACACAACATAGTTCGCCATGATGGATGGCTAAATCTGGAGGTTAAATTTGAATGTATTAACTAATCACACCAGCGTTTACGTATGCAAATTTAAAGGTATGACTCTTCTTGGTTTAACCAACCAGTATGGTGTCTGTAACGTACAAACACGTGATTTATCAAAAGTCATGATATGTTTTTAATCTGACCTAATCTGAGGTCAAGTTCAACAGCTTTTGCATCCTGATATGTCAAAGGTCAGGCATTCGGCCAATCGCAACGTAACGATAAACTTAGTTTTGACCGGACGCTTAGGTCGCGTAATTGTGACATTCACGTAACAGCGTTTGATTTGCTCCTCAATCTTTTATAACAGACAACCACCATAGGAGAAAATTTGGCAACAATTGATCAGAAACTGTGCCCGTCAATTGTAGAGAGTTATTGCCGAACAACATGAATATTCGTAGTTTTTTTCTTATTATCAGATCTTAAACGTTTGGAGGATGCCACACTTGCAATCAGAATTGATGCTACAGCCGTCGTTTCAACGTGGAACTAAATCTTCTTGGAAAATCTTGCATTGCAGCATACTCTATTGAGGCACGATCGGGTCCATATATCAGAACAGGCGGCACTTAGAAGGTTTTGTAGAAATCTCTGAAGATTGCACCATAAATTTCCTCTGTACGAAATATTTACATTATCTTCTTACCTGATTCCTTCTCTAAAACATTAAGACTCTCAATCCGTTATTCTTTGTCATATTGACACGTAACTGCGGTTTGATACGATGGTAATTCAATTGGTCCCCTTAATATTTCATCAATAAAATTTTCTACAGCAAAAGAAAGAACCTGCAACAACAGTACCTACTGTACATCTTGAAACTTTTGCGGTGGTTTCATTTTCGCGATGACATGACCGTCGCGAAGTCATTACACAACAAATATACAACTGCAATGTTTACAGCGAATATTCTACTATAACCAGTGATCACGGCGAATGTACAATTTACATGTCTCAACCGCGAATAATGGAAAACATCGCGAAAATTAAAACCTGATTTTTCCCTTCAACGCGAAAAAGAACCACCGCGAAAGTCAATGGTAATAACCACTACGTCATCGTCAGCTAATCAGAAAGACGACTAAAAATAGACAATAAGGTTGCACTTCTGGTGGCGATTTTGACCTTACAATTTCAATACAGTTATTCACTACTACTAACATCTACGAATCGGACATTGCAAGAGGTGCCATGCACTCCACTATAAGTTACTTGGCCATGCTCACCTGCTAATTTCACTGCAACAGGTTGTCCATGGCAACCCACGGGTAAGATATCATGATTGTAAAATTAATACAGGCTATAACCGTGGTCTGTGACACTTTCTTAGAAATTTAAATTTAATCTCATACAGATTTTACCTACTAGTTTTCCAGAAAGTCTGGGTACTGTTGCAAGCGTATCTGATTGTGGGAAGATGATACACATACAATCAATGCCAAATGACTTTTGAGGAGGCCCTTGCACCTTCCGGCACCATGTGGTCAATTTTCTTTTAGAATGAAGCATTTCTGCAGGTTACGCATAAACTTTATGTGTTTCTTCCACAACAAAAACACCCTTATCTTCTCCAGTCTTCTTCAGTACGACTGCCCAAGTGATCACGTGACCTAATTCAAGCTTAACGTAAGCGATGGTATCACGTGATTAATGCTATACGTTCAGTCTTCCTGAAGAAGACTGGAGACCTAGTCACAAATTTGGTATTCCGATTGTTCGTGTTGAAAACAGTCAAATTCTGCCGTATGGTAGTTTGATTTAATCTAGATTGGAGCCGCAAAGTTACAAAATGTTCTAAAGGTTTCATGTCACCATTAGGAATTGCTGCTTCATATTTTTAGACACAGAGAAAGATGGAGTTTTTCTTAGGCGTCGAACCTCCACCGCTGCGAGTCCTGCCCTGTGCAGCGGACGGCCTTGACCTCTTTCTTCTCCTGTCGCTCCTCGGGGTCAAAGTGCAGGCACTTGCCGTGGTAGGCATTGTAAACGGAGCCGTCCTGCACAGAGGTCAATGTCAGAGGTCAGATAAGTACAACTGCCGTGCGTTGCATCTTATTCGCGAGTTAGAACCATTCGTTACTTCAGGAAATTCGCATAGAACATTTTGAATCATTATCATAGGATAAAATCTCTCCTCAAGATAAAGTAACAAAAGCTTGGGTGCCATCCGATTTCTACCGGGGCTCCTTACACTCGATATATTTTTTTAGGGTAAATAAACAAAAATGCCAAAGCCACAAACTGAGAACCATTACATGTTTGATCCATGGACCACGCCTCTTAACTTGTCTGCTCTCCCTTTATTTTCTGAACGAACTCTGAACCATGACCCTTTGGAACCCGTACCTCTGAACCATGACCCCTCACCTCTCTGATCTGCCATTTTTGCTGTGCGGGTACGTTATTACCCGAGGTGCAGTGCATCAGCACCACGAACTCCCCTCCTTGCGCCTCCACACACATCTCCTTCCCTCCTGTGTTGTGCCGGAACTCCTCGCGGCTGTTCAGCTCAAAATACTGGATAGGAAACAAAATAGCATTTTTCAACACACTCGTTTTTTTTCTTTACACGCGTTTTTCTCCCCCCTCTCCTATGCTATTATTTGAAGCATAGAAATGTCGACACGACGCTGCGAACGTTAGATGCAAAATTATATTTTTCTACCGACGTTTCTTCAGATTCTCTGATGGTTTTATCAGCCTGAGGACAAAGCAAACATTAAAATACCTGACACGCCTTGTCGCATTGGAAACTTCACTTTGCCTTGACGAAGACAGCAATGTCGGTAAAGACAAATATGTGTAACAAGGAAAAATAGCTTAAGTTGAACATTTAATTGATGGAATTCGATCGAACTTAATGGAATTAGTTACGGGTGTTGGAAAGACATCTTGTTATTTGGCCTTAACTAGGCAATCATGCTGAATTAAGTTGTCCTCACCTGATTCCCGCCCATGCCGTGACATCCCCACATGGTGGGTCTTTTCCCGGCATTCTCTGCACCCTCAGAGTCGAAGCAGAGGTTTGAGGCACTGTTTCGTAACTGCAGAAAATATTCACATTTTAGGAGAGCTGGTATCACCCGAACAAATGACGATTGCGACTGATTCAAAATACCTCATGATGAAAACACCTGTCACATAACACAGGTTTGACATACCAGGGCCTACAGTGCAGTTAATGTTTCTCACTGCACCCAGGTAACAGACATTACAATGGCGAAAAACTAACCGAGAGTGTCTTGAAGCTTTCAGTCATTGTAGTAATATTAGGAAACCGAGTCCTATCGGTATATAAGGTATTTGGAATATTTCTAACTCCTCTTAGATGGCAGCTAGCTTTGAAGGAAGTTTTTCCATTCTATACTCAATTCTCGGGTCTTTGAGAATGGAACATGTTAAACGGTCTATTGGTTTACTCCCCCAAGCAGAGGTTCGGCTCCGGTTGTTTTTTAAATGTGTATTTAGACATAAAGAAAACGGTACAAAATAGAAAGACCGATAAAAAGGTAAACAAAAGTAAAAAAAACAGCCTGAACCTCTGCTTGGATAAGGTATTGTTTCTTTCTTGTAATCTCAACATAATATAATATGCTAATTCCCTACTCACCGCGCCCGAGCGGCCAGGCCTGTCCTCGGGAACGTACATGTCCGGCATGATGGTCTGCATGAACCACTTGAAGGGTTTACAGTGAAGCTTGTCCTTCAGGTCTAGTCGTGCAGAGACGTCACCGTACCTCTCCTGAAACGAAACGGAAATGACGTCAGGGATACCGGAAATGACGCACAAACGGTTTGCAGTGAAGCTTGTCCTTTAGGTCTAACCTGGCAGACACGTCTCCGTACCTCTCCTGTAACGAAACGGAATTGACGTAAGGGATATCGCAAATGACGGCATCCGTACTGACCATTTTGGTGCGTGGGTTCTTCCTGTAGAACATCTTTTTCTAATAGTCCATCCGGAGAAAAACAACAGCAGCAGCAGAATACTAGTACCATCTGTACTGACACACCAGCCAACCAGCAGGCCTTGGACATTTTTCTTGATCAGCTACCACACATACAAATTGCGAAAAGGAAGCACTGTAAGAACCTGATAGGCTTACTGGG
>NC_049990.1:982829-994532 GCF_000003815.2 Branchiostoma floridae
TTGGGAACGAGTGAGGGGAACGAGGCCTGAACACGTGACCCACCCTGGAGCAGGGCATGATCTCCAGGTTCCCGCCACATTGCCAGATCTGCAGAAGGACAAGAAAAATACAACATGAATGGTAATAAAAAATCGAACTTCCTGGCACGTTTGAACGATTGTCGAAGTCACGTATACACAAGATCACTTGTCAATAAGATCACATGGCTGTAACTCTCGCGAGTGTAAGCTCGGAAATGACTGGTCCTGATGATCATTGATCCTGAAGAAGGCGACAGTGGTCGTTGAAAAGTTGCTCCATGTATGACTTCAAGTTAAAGTTAGTATATTTTTCAATGTTTCAACTTTTCATCAGCAATTTTGGCTGAAAACAATTTTCATCCAAAACGTTCTAACGGATCTGTTCCATGCAAGGCAATTTGACCACTTCTAGGCAATGAAAACTAAGTTGTAAAGGTATAAACACTAGTACTAGTGCTACACTGAAGAATACTGTAAAGGATCTAAGACGTATTGGAAGAAAGTTCAGCATTGCACTAAGAGTTGGTAAAGTTCAAAAGTAGATATGTTCTTGAATGATGCAAGTTTTCATTAGCCATTGTGTGTTTGATTCGGGACAGGACAACTTAAGACTACCGTTAACGATTACAGTGGTGTTGCACGTATGTATTGGTTTTTCCACCGGGATCTTTGAAAAAGGCCAGCCAGGCAACATGTATACGCAACACTGGCTAAATGAAAACATGTAAACAAACAAACAAACAAACAAACAAGACGTACCCTGAAGGACATCTCTAGGTTCTCCCCTCCCCATACGTCCATCCCGGCGTCGTACGTGCCGATGTGCTCGAAGTACCACTTGTCGATGGCGAACAGACCCCCCGCCATGGTCGGCGACCTGCAGGGCAGACAGGGTTTACACTCACGTGATCGTAACGCAACTATTGTCCGCCATGTTGGATAGTTAAACCTAGGTGTACCTGATGATTAGCATGGATTACCTGCGCCTAAAAGGTTATGTTTTCATCGACGAATCTTTATTGTATAATATGATTGAAAATTGATCATTTTACTCAGATTCAACGTTAACGTTGTAACGATCATGATCACCAAAATGCACGACTCAGGTGAACTTCCATTAGATGACGCAGACTGACGTTACCAGTTTGTGCTTAAAGACGCCATCAGTCCGTTCGTACCTGACGGGGTCCACAGGAGACTTCCTCCTGCTGCGCTCGTAGTCAGGGATGAGGCCCCAGGTGAAGGTCAGCCTCCAGTCGAAGATACCCCGCTGCACCTGTGCAAGTATGTTTATCAATATATTTCTGCACATTTAGTTGGACTATCTATTTAGTCTGTGCTCCTCTTATAGGACAGGTTCTATGGGTAGAAGCTATCCTGCGAGTCGAAGATGCATCTGTGAGATGAGTGTGTTAAATTATCCATCAGTTTCTGCACATTCAGTTGGACTATCTAGTTAGTCTGTGCTTCAACCAATGGAACCTCTTGAGTCAAATATGCCTCACTGTGCGGCCACTCGAATCCTAACCCTAACCCTAACTACAACCCTAACCCTAACCCCTAAAAACATGGCATGGTGTGTTAGCCTAACCTTAAGCCTAAACCTAAGCCTAACCCTTACCCCTAGCCCTAGCCCTAGCACTAGCCCTAGCCCTAGCCCTAGCCCTAACCCTAGCCCTAGCCCTCACTCCTTACCCCTAACCCAAACAAGTATACCTCCATGGTGTGTTGGTACTCGAACGTCTTCCAGTCGAGCACGTCAATCACTGGTGTCACGACATTGGACCGGTTTTCGGCAATCCGGGCCAGCAATGGTTCCAGCCACTGAAAATAGAGAAGCCAAGCGTTTCGACATTGCACCAATTTTCGGCAGTAGAGAACCTAGGCTTAACTTAACAGCTAATGCCGCCTGCCTGTGTATTTTTTATTTTTTTGCAATTTCAGTAAAGAAATGACTAAGCAATCACAAATCCTTAAAACCAGCCAACCTGCTCATGACATTCACAGTGCGAGTCCAGGAACGTGAGAACCTCTCCTCGCGCATGCGCAGCCCCCAGCAGCCTCGCTCGGATGAGGCCCTCCCTGCGAGTCGTCCGGACCAACCTCACGGCCCTGAGCTGCGACAGGTACATCTCTAGTGGCTCTTTCAGGTGGTCTGGAACAGGTAACGACAGGTATGAAGCATATATAAAACTGTACATGACACAGGTACATCTCTTAAGGCTCTTTCAGGTGGTCTGCAAAAGGTAAGAACAGGTGTGAAACACACTCAATACAGGTACATCTCTAAAGGTTCCTTCAGGTGGTCTGCAAAAGGTAATTAAGGACAGGTATAAGGTACACCTTAAACAGGCCATTCTACCTATTGCTTTGAGTGATCTGGTTAGGACAGGTGGCTACTACTTCGGCGTGCCACATTGGAGGCTCCGCCTCTGAGGCGGTACCAAAAATAAAGCCGTCCATCAAACACGCTCGACTACAGGCTTCACTTTTTAACATTTCCGCCAGGGGGTGTTGGTGCCTTTGTCACTCCATCCCCACGACGACACTATTACAATCGGTACCGTTTAAAGCCGGATACGGGGATCGCTTTAGCCTGTTTGATGACACCAAGGATGGCATGTATCAAACAAGCTCGACTACAGGCCTCACTTATTAAAGTTTCCGCCAGGGGGCGTTGGTGCCTTTGTCACTCCATCCTCTCGACGACACTAGTATTTACAATCGCTACCGCTCAAAGCGCGGATACGGGGATCGCCTCAGCCTGTTTGATGACACCAAGGATGGCATGTATCAAACAAGCTCGACTACAGGCTTCACTTTTTAGCGACGCCTGATGGGCGAGCTTAATAGTATAGTGTGGAACCGTTTCGAAAGTATTCTAAAAACTGTACAGGAATGTCAGGAATGTCAAAAGTCCGCGCGTGCGTAGTTGCATCATGCCGGACTGTACCATTACCTCCACGGGTAAGCTTTCCAGTCGCAGGACACATACCGCGGTACCGATATACGTGTGCACAGCAGTGTTTTCCGTATTCGCGCAAGGCGATTTTTGACTGATAGCCGTGCAAAATTGAGAAAAGCCTAGGACTTCAGACGTACCCGAATTGTAGTATGTAGTATGGTGGTCATGGAAATGTAAACATTTGAAATAGGGGGTAAAAGATTGTTGAAATATGTTTCTCGAAAAATGACCTGTGAGTCGTGGAAATCACTTCCGGGTTCGTTCGTGGTTTATGTGTCCAGGAGTTTGGAAAGTTTGGTGGCCTTCTTCACCCTTAATATCTTTGCTTCAAAAATACAAACTGATGTGTGAAACAGGCATTGTTTGAGCTTAAAACATGTGGGGGTTGTGAGATAGCGATGTGATAGTTACCTTCGCCAAGAAAGTTATATTTTGGCTAGCGTTTGTAGGTGTGTGCCGGTTGTACAAGACCACCATAGCTTAAGAACGCCTGGATGGATTGTATTGATATTCGGTATGTGGGTAGGTCTTGTTGAGACCTGGAAACGATAAGATTTTTGGCTTCCTATTAGCCTGCTACGGTACTGCAGCAAAACTTCCTGGTTTGATACCTCGAGTTCTGGACATGCTGCGGCTATGAATCTTAAGTGGTTGACAGCTCTTGATGCTGTAAGTAAGTGGTATAGGTTTGGGCCCCCTAGCGGCTTATTTTGGAACTGCAGGACAGGTGACTTAGGTGTCAGACTATTAAAGGGAATAGCCAAAGAAGGGGTAGACGGATTGTTATGGTTTTTGATATGTGGATAGGTTACGTGATGGTTAATATAATTGCATATTAATTATGAAGAATTATGCAGAGTGGAAGCTAATTTGCATAATAAATTGGGAAATTGTCTAAACATGCTCAGCTCAATTAAAGGACCATTACAACATGTGACCTTTGTAACTGAGAAAGAGAAGGATATTGATAGATAAATACCTTATTTGCATAATTAATGAGAAAATGCTAACATATATTGCGCATGTCTGTTGGAGATGATCAAGTTATATAGTTTATGCAAATGAGGGCCTTATTTGCATAATTCATGACAAACACAATTAATTCAGTAGAAAAATATTTTTATCTATCTATATATCTATATGATATCGATACTGGCCGAAACCCTTTTTTAGCATATTGTTATTTAGCTAGAGTAAAATGAGGCCCTGATTTGTAAAATCGAAGCAATAACATTAGTTCACCCTTCACTCACAAGGGACCCCCTTTGACAGCAATGCTCTATGAACATCCATCGCCAGACGAATGGAATACGACTATTAAAACCCATTAACAACAACAATCTATAAAACTTATAAACATTAAAACCGTCGCTATGGCAATAATTTTAATTGCCACACTTTTAAAAGTTTCCGCCAGGGGGCGTCGTTACCTTTGCCACTCCATCCCCACGACGACGTTGTTTACAATCGGTACCGTTTAAAGCCGGATACGGGGATCGCCTCAGCCTATTTGATAATGTATCAAACAAGCTCGACTGCAGGACTCACTTATTAAAGTTTCCGCCAGGGGGCGTCGTTACCTTTGCCACTCCATCCTCACGACGACACTAGTATTTACAATCGGTACCGTTTTAAGCCGGATACGGGGATCGCTCCAGCCTGTTTGATGACATCAAGGATGGCATGTATCAAACAAGCTCGACTACAGGCTTCACTTTTGAACAATTCCGCCAGGGGGCGTTGTTGCCTGTCACTCCATCCCCACGACGACGTTGTTTACAATCGGTACCGTTTAAAGCCGGATACGGGGATCGCTCCAGCCTGTTTGATGACATGAAGGATGGCATGTATCAAACAAGCTCGACTACAGGCTTCACTTTTTAAAGTGTCCGCCAGGGGGCGTCGTTGCATTTGCCACTCCATCCTCACGACGACACTATTTACAATCGCTACCGCTCAAAGCCCGGATACGGGGATCGCTCCAGCCTATTTGATGACAAACAGCGGAACTCATGTACAGCGTGATGATGGCTTTCCGCTACATTAAGCGGCAGTAAAACCCCTTTATGAGTTTGGCGCCGTAAAAATGAGGCTATGTGGGCGCGAAAATTGCAAATATTGAGCCACGGGATCATACCAAATAAACGAGACTTCTGGGGGGACACACATAAGGCATCGATTTTAGCTTGCTCTCTTGCTAAAGGTTGGTGATATTGCCCCAATTTTCAAAGCACGAAGTGCGATTGTCTCTCTTTTTGAATGGCGGAACGAATCGAGATAAGAAAAGAACACCGTAAGAAAGACGTGCACAAAGCTACATGGTGATAAAACCGTGAAAATTCAACAAAGCAATCGGTGATAGCATGGCCTTGACGTCATACTAGCTATTAAGTTCAACGAGGCGTTTATAGTCGTTCCCTTAAACTCGTTTAGGGTGGAAGTATGGTAGCCCAATAAACTAAATAAGATGGGACCCAAGTGTTACAAACCAAATAAAGCTACACCTGTGCTTGCAGGTTATTCTGATCCTTTCTCAAGAAAGACCTGTGTGTCTGGAGAAGTAATTTAAAATATTAGTTTACACTGTCCAAATAGGAAGTGATAACAGCAACCAATTGTGGTTCATTTTACTGGTAAATTCTCATCATTTTCTGCCTTCTTGCTCAACTCTACAAGTACCAGGCGATGTTGTAGTTGGCTTATGAATGGTAGAATTAGACACAAATATTTCATCAGTTTAATTCGCCTGTCGTGTCCAAATTGTCCACAGTATCTTTCGGGAAACTTCTATTTTCGTAGCAACCCGCGAAGTCCCGTAAGAGATTACACTTCTACAGTGTTATTATCTATATCATAACGAGTTTAATGAAAGATCAGCCATATGTAAGATAAGAACAAGCGCACATCCGTTAGAAATACAAAGGGGGCACTATAAACAGCTCCCTGTCCACGAGAGATTGTGTACATATTGTCTAATGAATGCAGTGGAAAACGAAACACATTTTATCAGTCAGTGTACCCACTATGAAACCGAAAGAAAAACATTATTTCAAACAGTTGCCACAATTTCACCAAGCTTTTACCACCTAAATGTGCAGCCCTATGCGGGGGCGACGGACAGGTGACAAACGTTTGCTCGGGGTTGCCGAAAGCTGACGGACACGTCCCACGCAACCGCTTAAGGTAAGGCGCATTAAGTCTCATCAAACAGTAAGCGTTACGCGTGGCCTGCCTGGTGTGATTCGTAACCTTTCGAAAATGGAGCGTTTAGGTGTTCTGCCGTGAGCGTGGCTTTCTCAGATGTTGAAGACGTAGGTTCTGACGCAAAGACAACGCTTCTTCATGAAATCCCACGAACTGGCGTTGAGCTAAGTAAGCATCTTATATCAATAAAGGAACAAATATAGAAAGGTTCTTAGAATTCAAGTCTTCAGAGGCTCTCCCTAACGCGTATCTTAGACATAAACATTGTTTCCAAGGTGAAGATCATAGCTTTGAGAGGCTTTGAGAGGCTTTATTTTGTCTGTGATACAAAGCTTGCGCTTGGTACACAAAATTGACTTTATCTTAGAAATCTTCAACTTTTATTGCTTTCTCTATGTGTCTTGTGATCTCAACTATTCTGGCAAGACCTTTCACCAACCATGTGACGTCATGACTATGACTATGACGTATGTATAGCCAGCGCCATATTGGTGGTGAGGACAGATCCAAGATGGCGACCACTCGTTTCGAACTCACAATCGGCTTAATGGTGAAGTGACTACCATATAGTTATGAGCTTTTTCTACACAGACAAAAAGCAGACATTCTCGGGGAGAGGATAGTGTTTAAAATATTTCACTAAAGATGATTGTCAGTCTTTAACCCACCATCATGGCGAATGCCCCACACGTCACAGCCACGTGACTAAACATACAGGTTAAAGGTTAACTCACCCAGCTCGCTGAAGTCGTCCACGAGTACCACCTCCTCCAGGAGACGGGCCGGAGACGTCTCCAAGACGCTGTGGACGGTCCTGAGGAGGGTGGACCACGCCTCGTTGTGGAATGTGATGATGACGCTCGTGGTGGGAAGGTCATGTGGATACCTGGTGTCTTTACACCTGGAGGAGGGGGAGGGGGGCATCGGTCAGGTTGTAATTTTTTAACATAGTGTAGAAATCGTCCCATTTGTCAGTATATTCCGTGTACTTACCCCGGTAGCGCAACAATGCGAAGTTATCCAGCCGGACCGCACGTGTTTGAGATTTGTGGATTCCGTGCAATAAACAGATTTGTGTGGTAATCCGATGTGAAATTAAATGGCTTCTAATGTATTTGCTTTCGGACAGACGAGGACAATGTGGCATCGCAAGTTTAAGTAACTTATTCTAACAGTGCCACATACAAAGTACAGACGGAAGGTAAAGGCAGTATCCAAATCGAAGTCAGTTACCCATTTGTACACCTGGGCGAAGTGAGGAAGGTCGAGTAAAGTGGCTTTTGATAACAAACTTTTTATAACAACTATGAAACATTAGCAGGATTCCAATTGTGATTAAACTACCTTTCAACATTGTGATGACATTTTTCTGACGTCAGTCTAAGAAATTACGTTATCACATCAATGATTTGGACAAATGTTGCGCAATTTGAAAAGTGGTACATTTTATTTAGCCTCTACCAGGCTCCGTGGTTCGGTGGTCTAATTGTAGAAATTGGACGAATAGAATCAATAGTACGCTAGGGGAGTAGGACGTGGTTTGGATAATGGTCCTACTCGGCCGGCTGACTCCCCTAGCGTACTATCGACTCTATTTGTCCAATTTCTACAATTAGACCACCGAACCACGGAGCCTGATAGAGGCTACATTTTATTGCTCAGGCTGTTTGTTTAAACGAGACCTGCTTTGTAGTCGTCAATCTTTCATCAAATACATGTAAGATAGGCTATAAGCTTTTATTGCACCAAATAATCGCTATGCTATCAGACGCATTACGAGGTCACGTAATGTGTTGTGATCACCGCCAATTTCTCCTCTAAAGTTGGTGAAATCGACGTTTATAGTCTCATTAACTGTTCTTGTCTTCTCTTTATGTACGTGATTATAGATATTACAAAGTCGCGCGGTGAGGCATAATTTTCTTTAATGTCAGATTGTCGAAAATAATAACTCGGGAGGAGCGGGTTACTTTTGGGTTGTGTTAGGGGGGGGGGGGTGCATCGTGGAAGGATGATTTAATCCATAGAATACCTATATGGATAAAATCAAAGTCTTTCTTGGGCGGGTAATTTTAGGTGAGACGTTTAGACGCCGCATAATAAGCCCTTCGTAAAATAACTCCAAAATGGCAGATCGTGTCTCAATGGTAAAGACACTAACCGATTAATAATATGTTGATGTCGTAAAATACAACTTGTGCGTCCTTGGTGAATACAAACATGAGTATAAGTATAAAATATCGCAAAACAAGCAACAAAATTCCATACGTAATTTTTCCATACGTAATTTTCTCTTTCAGGCGACACCATCAATAGAATTAAGGTCGCGTAATGGTTAAGAAACTTAATTGATTACTTATACGTTCATGTCGTAAAATACACTGTATACATCCCTGATAAAAAGACAAACATACAAACACAAATATAAAATATCGCAAAACTGCTACCAACAAAATTCCATACGTAATTTCTCTTCCAGGCGACACCATCCATAAAATTACCACCGCGCGTACCTCCAATGAGCCGGGAGTTTATCGCAAAATTGTCGGCGGAAATGCGTGATTAATGCCGCCGCAACATTTTATTCCGCTCGGCAGGACGATTAAAGCCCGTCGTTCGTCCCGCCAGGGGACTCTAATGTCGCTGATTAGGGAACTGTGATGGGGACGGACCGTTTTGATGTAATTAGGCTCTATGTTTATGAGAACAAATAGCGCATTATGACAAGGTGAACGGAGACGGAGAGGCAAGGAACGGGACTGGGTTTGAAACAGAGGGGCCCGTGTGCAAAGTTAAGGGAGTCGTGTGCAAAATTTTAGGGGACCGTGTGCAATTTTGTGCAATTTTTTTTTCGAACGTACAGTAGAAATGTCGGATCTAACTCTAGTATTTTGTTCAGGTGATTAGATCATATGTCTTAAAAAGGTTGAACAATCGAATATATAGAACAGGACGAGACATTTCTTATAAGAAAACCTGACGTGTGCCTCTACTAACACCATTTCTATTTCACCTGTCATACCTGTTGTTTTAACTCCAGTTCTAAGAAACAGTGCGCGTAGGCAACCCATTTATGACATTTTCAAAATCAGCATTTGGTTAAGTTTTTATTATCATCCTTTCGCTTTTTTTTCGTCTGGCAATTTGAACGTTCTACATACTTAAGGCTCATGTTGTTACAATCGATATGATACTCACCCACGTGACGTAACTTTCACTACCTCCATGTCCCCGTCCTATTTGACTTTGAAGGGGACCTTGTTGTTTTGATGAAGGTCATGGAGCGGAAAGGTGCCCTTTCTCACGAGTCGCTGATGTGATTGTGTAGATTGGGCGAGACTAATTACAGTTGACGGACGGCGTTTTCTGTGGACCGATAGCCTGGGAACCAGACTGTCTCTAGGGCCTGCGCAGGCGAACATAGTTGTCTGAAACGTCTGACCGTTTCCAAAATTATGTAACCGCGTCTTGGGGTATCTTATTACCTAGCTGTCTAACCTTCATTGACGTACACAACGTAGCCTATATCAGGCTCCACAGGTCGCTGAAAAATAGTAGACGTTGGCCAGATAGCCGTAGACCAATTGTGTAGATTGGGCGAAACAAGTTACAGTTGGCGGACAGCATTTCAAACAAGTTCTGCGGACCAACAGCCTGGATATACCAGACCGTTTCTATAGGGCCTACGCATGCGAGCTACCCAATATAGCCTCAATCATGATCAGGCTCCACAAGTCACTGGAAAAGAGTAGACATTGGACAAATAGACTAATAACATGCCTAGGTCACAAACTGTACTCCCTGGTCGGTCGGGGGCATTTTATATGACCGATTCGATCAATTTTCTAACAGTTCTGTTCCAGTAAGTAACTGCCAATTTCACAGTAGATTTGTGAGGTTCTCTGGGCGCCCTTTTGATTAGAAGTCACGGTTCAGGTCAGGCGGGGAGGCTTTTAGGGGAACTCCTGCTGACCGCCAAATTGAGTGCCTCTATCTTAGGCAACAAGCCAGAATCAATATTAAGGTCAATGTTATCCATAAAGTCAAGTTCACGGATGTGTGCAAAGGTGATGAATGTCTTGACCTTTTCTTGGAGTTATTAAGACTTTCCGCACCTGATCTTAAGGGCGGACACTTTCACCTGTGACTCACCTGGGGTCGATTCTTACCAAGGAGACACAAGGTCGTCGACTCATGGTCATAGATTTTACCAAGGTCACATCTTTACACTGGCGCCTGGCCGAGCAGTTTGTGGGATCGAAATGAATGGTTTGGAAGATGACAGAACTCATCAACTGCATTGTGGCGTCGTGTGTGGCATAACTGGTAGCATGTTGGGGAAGGAACCTAGATGTCCCGAGTTCGATACTCGCCATGCCCCCGACGTTGTGCCCTTGGGAAAGGCACTTTACACGACCTCCCTCATTTTACCCAGGTGAAAAAAAGTCACTTTCCTCTAGACCTAAGAACGGTCGAGCCTGAACTTTTTACCCGACAGTGAACTTTTGACACGCGTCAGTTTTAAGTGGAGAGTACAAGCTACTACTAGTCCTTGCGATATGACCGGACACGCTGTCGCGTTACAGACGTTACACAGGGTTCTACAAGTGCTGTTTCAGTGTGCGAGTTGACAGCAAGAAAAGATACAGTGGAATACGCGTACTTGCATGGCGAATTTGTCAGTGGGCTTGTCCACTAACGCTAGAATTTCGTAGAAATCAAATGTTGGTACACAAAAACTGTACATTAGAATAAAATTTAAGAACGCAACTTTTGGCATGAAAAGAGTTGCTTTATTATGTGTTTTTTAAATGATCCTCTCTAGCCACCTCTAGCCATGAGCCTTTATTGTTACTTGCTAAGGCAGCGACGCGCTTGAACTTTTCCTGGGTAGACGGGGGGTGCCACAGGCTAACTGGTACATTTCAGAGTGAGAGAGAGAGAGGGGATGGGGAGATGAGAAAGGAGAGAAGAGACAGGAGAGAGAAAAAACATAAAGAGACAGAATGAGAGAGGGAAAGAGACAAATTTAAAGAGAAATAAGAACTATTGTACTTACTCAGCGTGCCTTGCCTCGTGTAGTCTCCTGTGCAGGGAGATCTTGCTGCTGGCGTACTCGTTAAACGCGTGCTGCTTGTAACCAGCATCTTCCAACTTCTTCTCCTCCTCCGTGAGTGTTAACGAAACTCCCTTCCCGAACTCCCCCGGCGCACCCGGCTCCGGAGGGGGGCGGCGAACTTTCGGCCGGAAATACGGGTCGCCATTTTCCGGAACTACGTCACCGATATTGTTCGTGTCGAAGTCGTCCAGGGGAGGTCTCCTGGCGACGTTTCTAGTCCTTTTGTGCACGCGGTTCTGTGCAATGAGGTACAGGAAACACAGGAGCGAGACCGCGGCGCCCAGCTGGAGCAGCACCGAGCGGCGCATCAAGATCGGCATGGTGACGTCACATCACCAGCCTGCGGCGGGAACATCAAAGGTTAGTTAAGTCACGTGATGATGACGCAATCTTC
>NC_049990.1:994632-1015998 GCF_000003815.2 Branchiostoma floridae
TCAGATATATTCAGATTTTAAGATCAACATGTACATACTCTGCGTTTGCGTTACAGGATCCCCCCCGCCTTGTTGGATCCACGGTATGCCACCATCATGGCAATTCAAATATCTCGAATGTTTATTTTGTTAGGTCCAAAACTTTCGAAAGGTTTAGGACCTACATTTCTAAAAGGTTTTCCTTCCTCTGAAGGAGACAGAAGTTTTTATCAAATGTCGGAGCATCCCCCACCACCCCCAAGATACCTTGTCAACCTTGTCTGTGTGTCCTTCAAACCCCACCCACCCCCCAAAATGTCAGTAAACGGCCGTGGGTCCTCTTCCCAGTGACCTGAAAAGTATTGGAGTTTGTTTTGAACTTGTTCTTTCGCAAACGGCAGACGGCAGGAAAGGGCACTTGAAGGTCAACCGTAAATTAATCAAAGGTCATCGGGTTGCTAATGATCTCCCCTGGCGGCAGGGTGACGTTTATGTACCGGTTCCCATGGTTACGGTTTCCTGGCGACGGAAAGCGTGGTCGTCAGAGGCACCGAAACCTTGTCGTCTGAAAATCGATATTCCATCTTAAACCATCTAAGATTTTTTTCGTTTCCAAAGTCATATCATGTTGCCTGAATAACTTCTATTGTTGTATCTTATTACCTGAAAGTCTAACCTCCATCGACATATTTTACATTTTATTTTGTATTTTATATTTGACCGCACGGAAGTCGCTGGTCTTTTATGCTTTGCGAAAGAAGCATTTTCTTTCTTGAAAGATTCTCTTGATACATCTAAGACTTTGCGCACGTCACTAGTAATAACATTTTTGTCAGAAGTATCAAATTACCGACAAAGGAAATCCCATTTAACGCGGCTTTTTCCTTTCGCGAATTGAAATAAGGTACATCCAAAATGGATTGTGACTTGCCTGAGGTAAGCAAAGAAAAAAAAATTTCATCAAAGGTATCAAAATGCGCCATGAAACCCCTCCTCCTCCTCTCCCGTAAGTCGTCTTGATAAGAAATATTCATATTCTTTGAACATGCTTGAAGAAAACCGAATAACGAACTTATCGATTATCTAGATCGATGATTTCATTGAAGGGATGTTGTCATCAAAGGTATTACAAGACTGACGCTAGAATTTTTCCATTCTATAACCTTCTACATCAAACATTTAAGGACATAAGACAAGACGTCTTCAGAAGTATCTTCCCGAGGCAAAGGTTTCAAATTAAACGCTTTGAAGTGCCGAAAACTCATAAATTTTCTCTACCCTATACATAATAGTCTTCTTTAGATACTATTAGGAAGAAATCTTTCAAAGAAACCTCACCTGTAATTTCATTGGTTACCTAGCAACGACTCCTCTTCAAAGGCTGAAGATAAAGCTGCCGTCTTTCATCTTAAATTAATTACTCAAGCAACTGGATATGGTTTTGAACCGGTCAGACATTTCGGATAGAATCCACTATCCTTCGTCAGTGACACTGAAGAGATCTGGAAGAAATAGGTCTTTTATACTCTAACTATGAATGAAGACAATTTCAGATGTCCAATAGGAAAGGCTGTAAGACAATTAGTATATAAAAGACCTATTTCTTCCAGATCTCTTCAGTGTCACTGACGAAGGATAGTGGATTCTATCCGAAACGTCTGACCGTTTCAAAACCATATCCAGTTGCTTGAGTAACTACTTTTTGGTGTATCTTATTACCTGGATGTCTAACCTACATCGACGCGTCCTTAATCTTGACAAGCTGATAGCTTTTCCTTTAGATATTAGATAAAGAACTCTAGCGTAGATGAAGACTTATTGTGGCTGTGATCATTTTCAAGCAGCGTTTTCCTTTCAAGATCACAAATTGTAAACCCAATCTTTAAGGAATTTGTCTTGAGATTTTCATGTAATAAGAAGACGTCGTGCTTTGTTGACTTAAAGACGTATGAACGATATGTGGTAGTGTGTTATTTTCATGAAACTTTCGGCATCTCCTTTTCAGACTGGCCGCTAAGAATCTTTAGAATTGTAGCTATCTTTCTTGTGGCAAGACATTATATGTAGTCTTGAGACTTACTTGTGGCAAGAAGACGCTGTGTAGAGTTCAGCACCAGTAGATGTCGTGACGTCTCTGCTAGAAGAACTCTGCCGCATCCTTCACTTCAAACACTGCCCGTTCCCACGCACTTCCGCTGCTCTCGTTCCCACGCACTTCCGCACTTTCCCGTAGATGATACCAGCTGAAACGACAATGTATCATCAGTGTTATTACCTCCGGTTTTGTTTTGTTTGTTTGTTCATTCTTTATTTAACCAGGGTAAAGCATGTCGCCTGACGGCGTTTTTCAAAGCCCCCTGGGGGGAGAACCCCGAACATAAATCATACATTAAGTTCAACAGAACCAAATCAACTTCAATAACATAATCATACATAACGTTCTATGAAACCAAATTACTTAGGTAACATAAACATAAAGATTGTACAAAGTCGGATTTAACGTTAGATAACATAAAATACTACTGCCAAACGAATGAACCAAAAGTTTAGCCTTAACGTGACATAACACAGGAAACATAACAAAAAGAAGTCAAATTTAAAATCAGGATTGAAATTGTTTGGTTTGGTTATACAGATCTCCATTAGTGACTGATATGTCACTACTCTTCCTGGAGTCTGAATGATTTGTAGAGAATCACCAATTCTTGACGGAAGGATTTTGCACCATCGCACACCGCACCATCGCACGTGTGGGGGCTCTTTAACGTGCATGGGGTATGGCTCTCCCCAGACACGGGACCTCCATTTTACGTCCTATCCGAGGGACGGCCCTAGCCGAAGCTAAGTACTCCGGTAATCTAAAGAGACGGATCAACAGTCAAACCTGAATTCAACGACCACTTACGGGGGCTGATTGTTTGTTTGTTCATTCTTTATTTAACCAGGGTAAAGCATGTCGCCTGACGGCGTTTTTCAAAGCCCCCTGGGGGGAGAACCCCGAACATAAATCATACATTAAGTTCAACAGAACCAAATCAACTTCAATAACATAATCATACATAACGTTCTATGAAACCAAATTACTTAGGTAACATAAACATAAAGATTGTACAAAGTCGGATTTAACTTAGATAACATAAAATAATACTGCCAAACGAATGAACCAAAAGTTTAGCCTTAACGTGACATAACACAGGAAACATAACAAAAAGATCGTCAAATTTCAACGATAAAAAGGATGGCCGATGACAGGTGGTTGCTTTTATACCTCTTTGGCGCAAATGCCTACCACCACCCCTTCCATACAACAGGCACCTACAGGTTTAACCAATCAGCATGGTGGTCAGTACTTTCGTCATGGTCACGTGAGTGCCAACACATTTTTTGTCGTATCATATAACAGAAAACGAGGTATTGCCAATGACAACAAACCCTCCCTGGCGCAGATAAACCCCACTATAAATCAGGCACATCAAGATGTAACTATTCAACATGCTGGGGGAGGGGGGTAATACTTATATCTTCTTCTCTTTCAACCACCCAACAGTGGCCAATGAAAACAGACCCTCCTTGTAGCAGGTAACCCCGCTGTACATCAGACCCAACCTCTGCCTCTGTAGGTAATGAATCCCTTTATCCGCGCTCCTTGCCAGACCGAACCAGAAGAATAAGCGTATTGATTTTCGAGTTTTCCAAAGCGGCGCCCCAATTTGTCAGCTTTATCTATTGTTCTGCTGGGACGCCGCATTGGGAGAAATCGATCGTATTTCATCCAGTCTCCTTATACATACAAGTGGTGTTGTATTCATACGATGATATCTTTCATATCGCATCTTCTGCGCACCTCACATAATGATCCCCTATTTGCGTTTTTCTCTCATGTCGAAAAAGTAGACAATTTGCTTCTGCAAACGTTTCGTACTGATATTGGTATATGTGTATATATACGTATCTGTGTAGCTATGTGACTATCTACACATATCTACCACATATCTACTATATCTTTATATCTATTCTATCTGTCCGTCCAGCCATCATCCACCCGTCGTCTGTACTGTCTATCTATCATCTACCTATCTTGGATCTTCAAAAAGTGGATAGATTTACAAACTAAGTATTAGGCCAGTCACTAGCGGTATACATGTGAAACGCAATTGAATGCGGATCGGAAACGGATTGCCCGTGGGCATCGTGGACACAAAATGTAAACCGTTTGCATGCGGATCATGATCGGATGTACGCACATGCGGATGCATCCGCATTCATTTTTGCATCATGAACGGGGCCTTAGCATACTCCACAAACCAGTATCTCTACTGCGCCGTAATTCCCCCACCCCCTCCACACCAAAAACCAGTTTGCAATACAATATTCCTTAGTGCACTTCATCCATTCCCCCATCTCGACTGAACCGTCCCTAACTCCAACCACCCCCTCCACACCTCTAACGACACGTCCCCGGGTATCACCGTTTTCTCGCTGTTTATTGTTGCCGCCGGCCTTTTGATAACAGAAACTGTTTTACAAGGAAATTACAACGATACAAGTCATCACCCTCACACGGGCCATCAACATCCCGTCGCCATGGTAACGGAGCACGCAGAGGACCGTATCGGATATGTTACTGGAATGTTACATCTGCATATGTTTCCTCCAGCTTTTTGATAGCAGAAGCTGTTTTACAAGGAAATTACACCGATTGAAGTCATCACCTCCACGGGGCCATATCAACATCCCGTCGCCATGGTAACGGAACACGCAGAGAACTCATCACCCTGACACGGGCCATCAAAATCCCGTCACCATGGCAACGGAACACGCAGAGGACCGTATCGGATAACATGTTCCTGCTGCATATGTTACCGGGGTATTGGATAAGCGCGTTTGAGATTTAGAGGAAGTTAGAAATGTGTCGTCGGTTTCGAAGCACGAAAGGTGGCGACATCTGGGACCAACACCTGGTGAACAACATGCCACACACAAATTTTGAATTCTTTAAAGGGCAGTCTACACGTATGCAATAGTGGCTGCGCTTCCTTTCAAAACATGAACAGCCAGTATTGCGCTAATGTTTCAAATCTACGCACGCCAATGCCTCATGTCTACAAGCCTTTGAAACACTTTGTTCTCGTATCTGCATTTTATCTTATTCATTTTCAAGTACAAATAAGACCTCTGCTATGTTGATCCGATGCGATGTGATGTTATCAATTTACAGTTTTGACATTTGTACATTTACAACTTTTTTTCTGTTTTCATTTGGTTTATTCTCCTTGCTAACACTAAACCCTTCGACTACAAAGATGAAAAAAATGGTACTGTTTCGTCTGGGCTAAACCAGGGCTGCCCCCAGTACATATCTCTCTTTTCTTGGACGGACGGAAATTTACTTGATGGAATGGACAAAAATTTTACCCAGTCTTTCCTATTCATTCCCATTCCGTATTCCTTCTTACAAGAAATGTCATCTGGTCAAAGCCTTAAAACCTATCACATTCATCATTCAAGTACAATCCAATTTCTGGATAAAAAACGAGATATACTTCGAGACGTTTCGAGTGACAGCCATGATTTTCATACATTGCGTTTGTCACAGACTTCTTGAAAATCTTATGACATCAAAATCGTACGACGATCGCACGACTAGTACTTATGTGATGGCCCCCCTAAGTGTTATCAATCCTTATTCTCTTTCCTTCTTACACGAAATGTCATCTGGTCAAAGCGTTGAAAGCTCATGCATGCATTACGAACCTATCCCCCGATGCAGGTGTAGGCATGAGTTGAGAGATCTGTATCGTGGTTAATGAGGCACAAAGGTCGCGACCGGACATCACAACATCGCGTGAGTGAGTGAGTGAGTGAGTGAGTGAGTGAGTGAGTGAGTGAGTGAGTGAGTGAGTGAGTGAGTGAGTGAGTGAGTGACCTGAAGTGGGTAACTCTAGTACCTATGGAGCGGTTCAAAGAAAATGTAAGATGACCTCAGGGATGGATCGAGGGAGAGACAAAATTACAAAGAGTTACAACAAATGTCATCAGCTGGAGATGAAAGCTCGTGCATTTATTCCCAAGCTTTCCAAACCTATCCTCCCCATGCAGGTCTAACCGTCTAAGTGAAGACGGGGGTTGGCAGATCTGTATCGTGGTTACTGAGGCGCAAAAGGTCGGGGCAGGACCGGTCCAACACCACGGCTCATTGCCCTTCAGGTCTACCTGACACCGGGAAATATCACTTAGGCTGGACTAGCGCAGTGTTGGGGTTGACATCAATAGTGTCTTTGAATTTATGGACTGTTGTCTAAAACGTCCGACGGGTTTTTGATTTTGCCAGGCTTTCTTTTCTGTTCGCCAAAAAAATTAAACCTGTCCCCACAAAAAAAATGACAAAATAGAAAGCCCGACCAAAAACAAACTGAAACGACGACAAAAACAGTCTGAGTTTAACTTTCGCATGGAAAGTACTACCCCTTAGTCACGCTTACATCAATCCAAATATCAGCGTTATCTTCCAGCCAGCCGTCCGGCCGTGCACGTATAAAACTCCGCTTAAGGGTAATTCTGCGCGCTTTACCCTGCACCTACCAGAAACAAATAGAAAGTCCCACGAAGAAAAACAAACTGAAAAGACGACAGAACCAGCCTCAGTTTAACTTTCAATTGGAAAGCACTACCCCCTATCAACCACACTCCCTTCAGTCCGAATAACAGTCGGAGCCTGACTTTCGCTTAGATAGTACCCCCCCCCCCCTGCCTCGCCACCCCCCTTCAGTCCGAATATCAGTCGGAGCCTTACTTTCGCTTGGAAAGTACACCACCCCCTCCAAAGTACACCCCTCGTCCCTTAGCCACGTTTCCATCATTCCAAATATCAGCGGTATCTTCCAGCCAGTCGCCCGGCCGTGCACGTAAAAATCCCCGCTTGAGGGTAATTCTGCACGCATTACCCTGTCCCAGCCAGAAAAAAATAGAAAGACCTACGAAGAAAAACAAAACTGAAAAGACGACAAAAAACAGCCTGAGTTTAACTCTCGCTTAAAAAGTACCCCCCCCTCCAAAGTACCCCCCCCCCCATCGCCTCCCTCTTCAGTCCGAATATCAGTCGGAGGCTGACTTTCGCTTGGAAGGTAACCCCCCCCCCCTCTAAAGCCACCCCCCATCCCTTAAGCCATGTTTCCATCATTCCGAGTATCAGTCAAATCTTCCGGCAGGTTGTGCACGTATAAAGCCCCGCTTAAGGCCAATTCTGCGCGCTTTACCCGACACCATCTGTACTTGAGTCCGCACAGACTGAGCCGGCAGCCGGCGGGCTCGGGATTGGACACAAGATCTGATACGGAAACTCTTCTTACCATAGAAACATCATAGAAATCCACCTTTAACAGCAGCGGTGCTGAGCGAAAGTGGGCTGTGTGTATGCCTTTATCCGCGGGGTAACTTGACACCGGTATTTAGGGCTATCAGAATTGGACACAAGCCGGCAGAAGATCTGATACAGGAACTCTTATTACCGGAGAAATCCGTACCGAATAGCTGCGGTATTGAGTAAAAGTGGGCTGTATGTAAACCTTTATCCGCTGGGTAACCTATATCCGTTGTTTTTGAACTGGTATTTAGGAATATCAATATTGGATACAAGCCGACAAAAGATCTAAAAGAGTAACTCTTACCGCAAAAACCTAATTATATCATCCGTATCGAGCGAAAGTGTAACGCTTGTATACGTATACCTGTATCCACCGGGTAACTTATAGCCGTTGTTTTTTCAAACACCGATATTTAGGGATATCAGGATTGGACAGAAGCCGGCAGAAGATCTGATACAGGAACTCATATTACCATAGAAACATCATAGAGAAATCCGCCTTTAACAGCAGCGGTACTGGGCGAAAGTGGGCTGTATGTTTACCTTTATCTGAGGGGTAACCTAACACCGGTATTTATGGATATCAGAATTGGACACAAGCCGCAGAAGATCTGATACAGAAACTCTTATTACCGGAGAAATCTGTACCGGATAGCCACAGTATCGGGTGAAAGTGAGTTGTTTGTGTAAAGATCCTAAACCTTTATCCGTGGGGTAACTTATAGCCGTTGTTTTTTAAACACTGGTATTTAGGGATATCGATTCAAAAGACGGTGGTTTCTAGCGAATACCAGGGCAATTCTCCACGCTCTTTTGGATGAAAAGTACAAGTAGACCACGTCATTAACGTCCTAATACCCCCCTCACATTAGGCGAAAATCGATCGGACGACGAGTCTGCGAGCTCTAAATTACGAGGAGGCATGACCATGATGCCGACGAAGAAATGGCAGAGTTCCCCCTTCCCGTCAGGGTCATGCCTCCTCGTCATTTAGAGCTCGCAGACTCGTCGTCCGATCGATTTACGCCTAATGTGAGGGGAGTTCAACGCATGCCGCGTTAGCTATATACAATATCCGTGATTCAAACTCCCAAACTCTTGGTCCAGTAACAGGGTCACTAACCACTGAAGTACACAACTATAGTACCTAAAGTAGCCTTTTCCGTCACGACATTTCTTTAACACAGAAAGCTGCGATCTTCCCTCCCAACATCTGCTTGGAGATCGCCGCCTGACCAATAGGAAGCGTCCCAGCTGGCCAGGTGAAAGCAACAGCTTGTTATGAGAGTTAAAAAATGGGAAAATCTTTCAACAAAGGGATTAAAGTTGCAAAACCGTTCGGCACTTCAGCTCTGAGCAAACCCTACTGGAGAAAATAACATAATCTCCGCAATACAAAAAGAAATCCCTTACTTTCTTTCTGAACAGATCTTCCTATCACCAAGCAGACGTAAGCAGCTGTAAATTGTTCTTTCTGCTTTAACTTGAGCGTCTTGCTAGTGGCCCGATTGCGAATCCAGTATGCAAAGGTTCCACTAGAACAGTTCAGGTCACATCGTACGCGTTCGCGAAGACAAAAAGAAAGATCTGTTACTGAGTACTTTGATCAATGAAGCCAAAGTAGCGCTTCCCAAAATAAATGCTCCTTAGAGCTAGTTAAGATAGAAGTAAGATAACATAATGGCTCGGACAATGATCATCCTAACATGCTGTATATTCTTATCACTTCCTGACAGACAGTTTGCTACATCAAGACAACAAGGAGCTAACATAATCGCTAGGTCGATCAGTGTTATTATGACTATCATTATCATTACTATGTAGGTCCGGCTCAGAGTTTTACGCGTGGCTGGAGGCTTTTGTCCATTTCTTGAAAGCTGTGTACGTTTTTTTTTATTTAAAAGCTGTTTGCTTTTGGTGGTTTAAGCTCCCCGCCTTTTGGGAAAGTTAGCAGTTCACATTAGCTTCCTTTATTACACACACCAACATTAAGACACGGACTTCCCTAATCACCAAACGCATTTTTTTACGCAGATGCACAATATGCATCTCAAAGGCATCTCAATCGTTTTGTGCTAGTTTTTAGGTGGGTTCATACGTGCGTATATACTCAACTCCGTATGAGGTCCTTATGGAATAAGACTTTCACCATTGTGTCGTAAGTTTGTATGTGGTCCGACCTGCGTATGAAAAATGTCAACACGGACCTCCTACAGACTTGATATGCAACCTGCGGAGACTGGTAGATGCTAAGACCTTGGAGAATGCATTTTGTACCTGTCCGCCTCCTCAGCCCGTTATCAGCGCGCGTACGTCATGACGTCAGAATGTTTGTACATACTCCGCCATCAACACCCAGAACTTATAGTAGAAATTAGTAAAATGTAGACATCTAATATGCCTTAGGCGTTAGATGACCGAGGAGGATGTTGTGCAACGTCGACCAAGCTAACTCCTCTGGCATGTTACCTGGCTATATGTGTCCAATTTCTACTGTTTTTCCAGCGACCCGTGGAGCTGGCATGTTACCTGGCTATACTTGTCCAATTTCATCATATTTCCGGCAACCAGTGGTAGAAGCTACGACCTTTACCTGTCCGCCTCCTCAGAACGTTATCAGCGCACGTCATGACGACAGAGTGTTTGTACATACTCGGCCATCAACACCCGGAACTTATAGTAGAAATTGGTCAAATATTGACACATAATATACCATAGGCGTTAGCTGACCGAGGAGTATAGTTTGCGACCCAGCTAACTCGTCTGGCATGGTACCTGGCAAACTGTGTCCATTTTTACTGTAGTGTGTCCTGCAACCTGTGGAGCCTGGTGGAGGCTTAGACTTCCATATGGACCTTATACGGACTTGAATCTACACTGACGTGTACACCCGGCTTTAGATGTCGTAAGTTCGTATGAGGTGCGTGCTGTGCGTACGACTTCGTATGAAAAGTGTCTACAGCCTACAGTCTTTACTCGTGCGACTGCGCCCTTAGCTGTCCGCCTCCTCAGAACGTTATCAGTGCACGTCCTGACGTCAGAGTGTTTATACATACTCCGCCATCAACGCCCGGAACTTATAGTAGAAATTACTAGTAGTCAAATGTAGACATCTAATATGCCTTAGGCGTTAGCTGGCTGAGGAGGATGCTGTGCAACCCACCTAACTCGTCTGGCATGTCGCTTGGCTATACTTGTCTAATTTCTACTCATTTTCTAGCGACCTGTGGAGCCTGGCATGTTACCTGGCTATACTTGTCAAATTTCATCATATTTCCGGCAACCTGTGTAAACTGTAGGCTATAAGACCTTTAAGGTGAGGTCACACCTGCGTATATATCTAAGTCCGTATGAGGCGCGCATAGGAGTATTTGCCTCCACCAGGCCCCACAGGTCGTTGTAAAAATAATGGAAATTGGACAAACGTAAACAGGTAACATGTCAGATGAGTTAGCTAGGTCGCTAATCATACTTCTTGGTCAGCTAACTCATCTGGCATGTTATATTTGTCCAATTTGTACTATTTTCCCCGCGACTTGTGGAGCCTGGTAGAGACTAAGAGCTTCATACGCACCTCAAACGGACTTGAAACTATACGCATGTGTGAACCCACCTTAAGACCTTTACCTGTCCGCCTCCTCAGTACGTTATCAGCGCACGTCATGACGTCAGAGTTTGTACAAACTCGGCCATCAACACCCGGACCTACCTTCCCGCCACGTCACCAGGCGCTGTGAGCTCTCCGCCAGAAAAGTTAAATATTTGTGCAGCTTTTTACCCCTCAGCTCTCAGCTGTAGCCTCGGTACACAGGCTCTGGGATGAGGCTGGTAGAAAAAAATGTCACCGTTTTTGTTGATTGCCCTCGCTAAAGTGGCCTTGCTTTGGTGGCAATTGGTTAGTTAGTTTGTTTCCTTGTTTGTTAAGATAAAACGAGGGTCAAAAACGCATCATATGTATCAGTGGAGGAAATACTAGAATTAAAAAACTTTACTTCTTACTCAAAGTACCTCCGAATGCCAAACTATGAAGCTGTTTTCTTCCTATATGCCATCTTCTAGCAAAATGATTTCTACCATCAACTTGTTCTTTATAAGTAACGCTGCCTGGGAGTCTGTGTAATTGCCACATTTGCTAATAAATAAGTGAATAAATATCTTGTTCTTGCGCTTTTTAAAAATAGCGAATAAAACTTGAGTGCGTGAGTGTCGCTGCCTGGGAGTCTGTGTAATTGTCACATTTGCTAATAAATAAATAAATAGATATCTTGTTCTTGTATGTGCTGTTCAAAAATAGCAAATATAACTTGAGTGCAGTGCCACTTTGTCCTAGTCTTTGTCTAAATGCACATTTAAAAAAAAAAAACTCGTCAGAAAACGGCTGCGGCGATATCTAAGCACCCTCATACAGAGGCCTTCTACCAAGACTACCCGTCTTACATTACGGACGTGGTGAAAGTTGTGTAGTACTTAAGCACACACCTAAGCGGCAGGTCGGCTGGAGTGGTACACGGTGGTTACTACTCTCCGGCTGAGAGTAACTCAGTGGATCACTTCCAATGGCCGTGTACATGTGTTACAAAAGGGTCGCATACTGAACATCACGAAAGTCCATTCAAATATTTCTCAATTCTTCACATAACAGATTATAATGCACGATAGCCAGGTAATAAGATACGTCAAATACCAGTCACTGAAAAAATTGGATATGATTTTGGAACTAATATCATAATGCAAAAATCATATCCAGTTGCTTGAGTCACTGCTATTTGGCGTATCATATTATAAATTTCTAACCTTCATCCATATTTCTTCAGGGTTTTACATCGATCCGACAAACAAACAAACTTGAGCAAATAATTTGTCAAAGGAGTAGGTTGTTCAATCATCTTTCTTGGTTGGCAATGTATCGATCTACGACGGGCTACTTAGAAGATTGCTTGTACACATCTTTTAACTAATTTTAACCCTATTCTTTCAGCAGTTAAACGCATCTCCTAGACACTACAATAGCGTCACGTATAAAAATGCTGGTGTGTCTTTTACAAGGTCGTCTGCTGTTGACAGAAAACCCGGTTGTGTACGAGTAAACGTGCTCTAATGGTCTATGTTCGGTGGACCCGATGGAACTATTCACCGCTAAGTGCCGCGCTTCAGCAGTTTGTGTACAGATAGCAGCGGACTTTGCACTTCACTGGCTTTACAGCATGGCGCATATGTTAATAGTTTTAATTACACGTTTAGTTGTAGCTTTTTATCGTCAGTAAAACTGTAAAAAAACACCAAAAATTTTCCCGTTAAGTGCCACGTTTTGTGTATAGATAACCGCGGACCTTGTACTTCCCGTTGCAGCATGGCGCATATGTTAATGGTTTTAGTTACACATTTATTTATGTCGATTTTTACCGTCAGTAAAGCTGTAAAAAAAACGCAAAAAAATCTTCGCGTTAAGTGCTACGTTTTGTGTACAGATAGCTGTGGACCTTGTACTTCACATTGCAGCATGGCGCATATGTTAATAATTTTAATTACACGTTTGTTTCTCGCTTCTTACCGTCGGTAAAGCTGTAAACGAACGCAGAAAAAGCTCAGTACTCCCAGTTTATTGCAGTTATCATAAAGGTTGTCCATTTGATCCAAGGAAAGAGAAAAACGCCGTGAATAGCGTGAAAGCATTCTCTTTAAATACTAGTAGTAATTCATTTTCTACTCCACTGAATACATATCTATACGATATGAAGCCTTAAATGAACACATAAGAAAACCTTTTTCAAGATCTTTTCAGGTACCATAAAGATTGTCTGTTTGATCCCAGCAAAGAGAAAAACGGCGTGAAAGATTCCTCTGGTTTTTTAAAAAATACTAGTAGTAATTCAGTTCCTACTCTACTAAATACATATCTATACGCCATGAAGGTGTAAAATAACTAGAAAAATCCTTCAAGACCTTTTAGTTACATAGAATTTGTGCATTTGATCCAAGCAAAGAGAAAAACGGCATGAAAGAACCCTCTCTAAATACTAGTAGTAATTCAGTTTCGACTCTACTAAATACATATCTATACGCCATGAAGGTGAAAACTAAGGCAGAAAAATCCTTCAAGACTTTTTAGTTACTATAGAATTTGTGCATTTGATCCAAGCAAAGAGAAAAACGGAATGAAAGAACCCTCTCTAAATACTAGTAGTAATCCAGTTTCGACTCTACTGAATACATATCTATGCACTATGTTAAGCTGTGAATCAACACAGACAACTCCCCAAGCCTTGACAGCCAATAAAAGTTCTCCTCTTTTATGTCAACACGGAGTAAAATGGCGTGAAAGAACCCTGTTTAAATAGTAATTTATTTTCTACCCTGCCGAATACAATCCGCCGCCCACTTCAATTCTCTCGTGTTTGTTTATGCATGACTTAATTGCCTTTCACCATAACAAATTAATTCTCTAACTATTATTCTTTCCTCTTGTATATTATTACATTGAGTACAATACAGAAGATAAATGCAAAATGTAGGACGCTTCGTCTTACAATGCTTCCAGAAAGAAAGCTAAACCCCAAAAGCTTAGACTGTAGTTTGTATAACAGTTACTATCATAATAGTCCCTTGTTCACGCACATGCCACCATTGTTTCCTTGAAATGTCTGTATACCTTTTCTGTATACAGTAACATGCTGCAATTTAAGCCCTTGGGCAAGAAGTTGTAAATAAGACCCAAGACAAGGTTCTGAATGGAAACAGGATTTCCCTCAGTGATAGTCTCTACCAGACTCCCGCCTGGCCGAATAGTAATAGGGGACTATGCCCAAGTTAGGAATAAAAGCCTAGTACTAGTAGGAGTTAACTGGCCTAGGCGTGAACTGACCGGCCAGCGGATAGCTGGATAGACTATAAAAGACTGACTGAAAATAGTGAAATCCCATGGCAACGTAATTTTTCCTTATTTTCTATTTTGTCCTCCAGCTGACACGTCTGCTTTGAGCCTACCCAGTGAGACCCCGCTCAGCTGTGCGGTGTGTTATTTACACAGCCTGACCAACGACAATCTACATAACAATGTAGCCATGATAAACAGGTAAATATTACCAGCTCGATGCATGGGGAGGGGGGTGGTCTAAAACTCAAAAAATACTACAGTAGTACAGACACAACCCGTCCATCTTATCCATACTGACAACTCAAGGGACCATCAGAAACAGTCAATTGAAAGTAGACATATGGCTTTATATATGGACAAGACGATTGACCATTGAATGCTAAGTGTGTCAGTGAGGAAACAAACTAAGGGTGCGCCAAAGACTGATCACAACAGGTAAATGATCCTTATGCAGAGGTGGGAGCTAGCTAGTACAGGTTTGACTGCTAACAAACAGAAACACACACACATATATATAGCGTGCGGTGTAAGGTTGGTACGCAAAGGTAAGGTATAAATATTTAACGAGAAGGTGTATTGTTGGGCTACAACAATAAAGTTACCCCCCTCCCCCCTTCTCCCACCAACATGTACACACAAACACGGTCGCCATTTAACACACCTGGCCGCGTCGTAGACAGGAAATGAAACATGTGACGTTGCCGTCGTCAGACGTAAACAACAGCAACAACACCTTCTACAGGTAAACTCACGTCTCACACCGTCTACACTACCAACACACC
The DNA here is from genome assembly GCF_000003815.2 of Branchiostoma floridae. Classification (NCBI taxonomy): domain Eukaryota; kingdom Metazoa; phylum Chordata; class Leptocardii; order Amphioxiformes; family Branchiostomatidae; genus Branchiostoma; species Branchiostoma floridae. Next base: position 1,009,631 of record NC_049990.1, read on the forward strand.
TGCGCTAAATCTCACCTGTACAGGTGATTCATACCTCAACTCAGGTGCGATGAAAATTGACACGTTACAACTTTCTCCTCCCACGTTAACACACACGTTAACACCTTTCCGACGCTTTCCCGTCTCTTACGCGACGAGCGAGCGTCGCCAGGTAGTATTCTCACCTGCCGACAGGTGTGTTGACGTGTAGGTGATGACGGCGGCACGTCAGGTGTGAGGGGAGAGCGTCAGGTAGCGTCAGGTGGCGGCCATGTCAGCGTGCGTGCGCGCACAGCGGCTGGTAGGACGGGTCTGACGGGAGGGTCAACAAGCCAACTATTCAAACAATTCACACACGCCGCCAACTCTCGCGGGGATCCGCGAGAACTCACACCATTGTTGTTCTTTGTTGTTTTAAGGGCACTTTAAAAATTCCTATTTAGCGAATGTTTACGAAAGAGAAATCATTTAATTGAAGAAAATGACACTCTTGGGGCCAGGGAGATTATTTTTCTTTGTTCTTTTACGTTTTTTGAAGTCGTCTTTATCAATGGTTTATGAAGGAGAAACCCTTTAATTGAAACATGAGGGAACTCTTAGGGTCTAGTGAAATTATTTTTGCGTATACTTTTTAAGTCCTCTTTATCAATTATTTAGGAAGGCCATCGCAAAGTTAACCCTTTTATTAAAAGCGAGTGGATTGGTCGGGTCTAGTGAGATTATGATAGGCAACTCGCAGCCTCGTGTCCAAGCTGTGAGTCTTTATTTTTGTTTCTTAATTTCTTTATTTATCAATTTCCGTTTTACTCAGGCAGAGTTGGCCATGTCAGGAGCAAACAGTTGTTCCTTGAAGTTTCACAATTTATCAAAATTATTAAATAACACACTGTACTGTAAAATAGAATCTGCCATACGTTATTTAGACAGAAAATGTGACAAATGATGTGTTGAATAAATGATACACCAACGCTACATATTATTCCTTTCCTATAATGAGATAGAATTCGAACCTGGGGAATCACTTGGAAGCACGATTCATTGACAAGCTAAGCTTTACAAATTGCACAGTCTGTAGGAAGGATAATCCTTTCTAGGAAGATCAAAGATTTTATTTTTGTTTGTTTGTTTGTTTGTTTGTTTACTTATTTATCAATTTCGGTTTCTCTCCGCCAGAGTTTCCATCTCAGTGGGCAAAGCAAAGTTTTTCCTTGTGGTTCCCTGGAATTTGACAATTTATCGAAAATATCAAGTAAGACATTGTAAATGGATTTGCCATACGTTATTTAGACAGAAAATGTTACAAATGATGTGTTGAATAAATGATACACCAACGCTACATATTATTCCTTTCCTATAATGAGATAGAACCTGGGGAATCACTTGGATGCACGTTATTATTGACAAGCTAAGCTTTACAAATCACACAGCCCATCGGAGAGGTAATCCTCTCTAGGAATATCAAAGATTTTATTTTTGTTTGTTTGTTTGTTTGTTTACTTATTTATAAATTTCGGTTTCTCTCCGCCAGAGTTTCCATCTCAGTGGGCAAAGCAACGTTTTTCCTTGTGGTTCCCTGGAATTTAACAATTCATCGAAAATATCAAGTAAGACATTGTAAATGGATCTGCCATACGTTATTTAGGCAGATAAGGTTACAAATGATTTGTTGATTATAGAATATCCCAACGCTACATATTATTCCTTTCCTATAATGAGATAGAACCCGAGGAATTACTCAGAAACACATTTTATTGACAAGCTAAGCTTTACAAATCGCACAGCCCTTGGGAAGGATAATCCTCTCTGGGAAGGAATACATCGGAGATTAGAAGTTGTCTTCAAGACTGGCAGAGTCTCCTTTAAAGACGGTCTCAGCTTTGTAAGACGTGACCTTTGCATCAGGTGCGGGGATTATGAAAATCAGCCGAGCCGGGAAACTCGGACTTGTTCAAAACAGTAAGATGCAGAACCAACCGTTACAGAAACTCCCCCCTTCCATTCTTAGTAAGACTGTTAAACAAACATAGCTAAACAATAGTAGATTTGGAATGTTCTAATCACAAATGTATGTTTCCGTCTCTTGCCTATACATGATGTATTTATATAAAGTTTTAAAAGATACTTAGTTTTAGTGTGTATAAGTGTTATTCATCAGATAGTCTTTAACTCGATGTATTAAGGATTTGATGGAAAAAAACGTGCAATTCAGCCAATTGGCTGCCAAAATGTTTTTACTGAAGTTGTGTTGTGCAACAAATAAATCATTCATCCATTCATTCATTCATTCATTCATTCATTCATTCATTCATTCATTCATTCATTCATTCATTCATTCACTTACATAGCCTCGTAAAGGCTTCACGGCGGGTTGGGAACAAAGCTGAGATTGTCGATGTAGGTTAGACATCCAGGTGAATAAGATACACCAAAAAGCAGTTACTCAAGCGACTGGATATGATTTTGGAAACGGTCAGACATTTCAGATAACTTACGTTGTTTTTTTATTGGCAAAGCTTGAGATTGTCTTTTGTGGCGTCGCGTGGAATGGTCGGGTACTCGGTCCAGAACCCAGAGGTCCTGCATGGGTCCGAATCCCGTGATATGCCACTGGTGACGTGCATTTGGGAAAGGCACACTACACGACTTTCCTCAAACCAGCCTGACTTCGGTTGGGGAGGAGAGGGAGGGACCACCGCCCTACTCTCCAAGCAGAGGTTAGGCTCCGGCTGTTTTTTCTAAAGTTTTTTTTTAGTCGTTTTTATCGGGCTTTCAATTTTTTTTTATATCTTGCTGTGTCAAAACCCGTACACAACAACAACAACAAAAAAGACAAAATAGAAAGCCCGATAAAACGACTAAAAACGTTAAAAAACAGCCGGAGCCTAACCTCTGCTTGGAGAGTACCACCGCCCGCCAATACCGTACCCTAGACGCAGTGGATAACAACCTCCTTGCTACAATTACATACAAAAATAGACATATTTTTTGACCTGGTTTCTTTGACATTGGGGTCTCATGCTGTGACGTAGCAGTTAAAACAAAGACGAATACAATTAGAAACTGTACGTAATCACGGACAAAATCCACCGAAGAAATATAAAAAGGGCGATATCACAGATAAAAAAGATACCCTGCCACCACCGAATAGCTTGGTATCTGGGCTACAAAATCACTTTCCAAGCGGCACTCTCACTGTAAAAGGTGCACAGACGACATCTTTTCGTCAGCGCAGACGAGACCTTTCCGTCGCCATGGCAACGCGCGGACATGACCGTGAAGCTGAGCAGACTTCAAGGAAAAGCGTCCCCCCGAGACGCGCGGAAACAGCTGCTTTAAGGAGCTCCTAATTGTCTACAAATTGCTCCTTAGGCCGCTTGGATTCAATCATATGTATGCCATCCACGCTCGCATCAATTTTTGCCCGTTTCTGAAAAAAGTTTTTGACCATTCTGCTGGAAAAATAATGGCAAACGGACAAATATAGCCAGATAACATGCCAGTGGAGTGAGCTGGTCATAAACCCGACTCCTGAGCCAGCTAACTCCTCTGGCATGTTTTGCATTTTACTTTATATATCTCTCAAATTTCTCCTATTTTTCCAGCGAACTATGGAGTCTGGTAGAGGCTACAAATTTCTCTTTAGGCCGTGTGAAATTCATTACATGGATAACATCAGACGGGCATCAATTTTCAAACAAAAAAAGTTTTGACTATATAGAAGTAGAGATTCAACTTTCATCTTTTCATTATATTCCTGGATGTATAATCTTCACAAACGACTATATATACTGTAAATCGTACAAAACAACCGCAAATTAAATGGACAAAGATATGCCGTGCATTGCAAAAATATTAAATGAAAGATTTTTTTCTCAGGCTGAAAGGAAAAAATGAAGCTGACAATATTCAGGCCGCTGGAAAAAATAGAAAATTGACAAATATCCCCTGATAACATACCAGCGGATTCTAACTGGTCGCAAACCAAACTCCTCGGACATCAGACTCCTCTGGCATGTTATCCGTCTGTATTTCTACAATTTCTACTATTTTTCCAGCGCCCTGTGGAACCTGGTAGAGGCTTAGACTTCCATACGGACCTCATACGGACATGAATATATACGTACTCTCCAGGTAGAGGTTGGTGGGAAAATCGTGACCTTTTATTTACATCCGTTTTTGTTTTATTCGATCGGCCTTCCAACCGACCTCTGCTTGAAGAGTATATATGCGCACGTGCCATACGGACCTCATACGGACTCAGATATAACGGGGGCCGCCCTAAGATGGTTGTTTTCCCCAGGGAGTGTGGCCACGAAGGTGGCAGACGAGCGAACGCCCAAAAGATTTGTTACTCTAACAAATGATTCGTACCGTCTATAAAAATGAAACTTCACAGATTTATGTCGAAAAAAAATATATGTTTCCCAATACGTACACAGAGTTTTTTTTTATTATTATTTTGGCGTTATGTATGGCGTGTTATGCTAATGATGGAGCGCCGTGAGTTCGAGCGTGTAAAAAAGCGTAGCATCTTAGGGCGGCCCCGTTATATACGCAGGTATGAACCCAGTTAAAAGCCGGTACGCCGGCTGGTGGGGCGGGGCTCAGGTTGGTGTCGGATTACACTCCGGGATTAGCGAAGAGAAAAGAACGAGATTAACAGATTAATCAGGAGAGAACTAACGCCTCTATGTATTCATTTATTGATTATAATTTGTAAAGAACTTACGCTACTCTGAAATCAAAACAAAACTAACGCCTCTCTGGAGTCATTTATTAATTATAATTTGTAAAGAACTTACGCTACTCTGAAATCAAAACAAAACTAACGCCTCTCTGGAGTCATTTACTAATTAGGGAATAACTTACGCTACTCTGAAATTAAAACAAAGCTTACGTCCCTCTGGAGTAATTTATAAATTAGGAAAGAACTTACGCTACTTTCAAATTAAAACAAAGCTCTGGGTTTGGATTAGTGAGAATTAAACATCCTGTCTGAGGAGTTTTAGACAATCTTATTCTGTATTCACTCGATTTGACAGTTCCAACGCCTCTGTCGATTATTTCATTAATTAGGAAAAAACTTGCGCTACTCTGAAATTAAAACAAAGCGTTGGGTTTGGATTTGTGAGACTTCAAATTCTGATAGGTTGAAGTGAATCCAATACTGTAAATGTAGAAACTTTCGCGGTGAATTAATGTTCGCTATTTTTCGCGGCGGCCGCTTCACCGCGAATTAAAACCACTGCGAAAAGTCCATTTTCCCGCTACCGCGAAATTAAATCTCCGCGAACTTAAATGCATTTACAGTACATTGTTTCAATTTACAGAATATTATTCTCATTTGCTATAACAATACAAAGGCGTGTTTTATATGTACATAATAGGGCATGTTTTTTTTCTTACAACAGCTTTATCTCTTAACAAAACATACACGTGGTATAAAGGGTTTCTTTGTTTTCATTTTGTGTCTAATCTCACCAGAGACTACCGTATTGTTATTCTTGTCTATATTTTGCTCAGCAGTTATTTCTTCCTACAAACACGCGCACGCGCTCGCACACACACACATACACACACAGACACAGGCACACACACACACACACACATACGCACGCACGCACACACACACACACACACAAACACACATACATCACACACACACACACACACATCACACACACACTCACGCACACACACACACGCGCACACACACATCACACACACACACACATCACACAAACACACAGACACGCACACACATCACACACACAAACACACACACACACACACACACATCACACACACACACACACACACATCACACAAAACAATACCTTAATTTTTTCATGGAGGTCCACTTTAGTTCTGGCCGTGAGATCAAAAGAAAGCCAGTTGGGCGAATTACAGGAAAGGCGACTGTATGTTAGGGCCTGGGGAACCACAACAAAGTTACGGTACCAGAAATTGAATTATGAAGGTAAAACAGACCTTGAGTTAATCCAATCATTCCTATACCTATATGATTATGGCAGAAATATATATGCCAAGAATTCAAAGACATGTACAATGAGGCAAAAAGCAATTACTCAAGCAACTAGATATGATTTTGGACACGGTCAGACGTACGTTTCAGATTGTTTGCTTATACCAACTATATAGATACAGATACAGAAGCTGGTGTGTTACGCCGAAGGGCGGTTATACCGGCTATATAGATACAGATACAGAAGCTGGTGTGTTACAACGAAGGGCGGTTATACCGGCTATATAGATACAGATACAGAAGCTGGTGTGTTACGCCGAAGGGTGGTTATACCGGCTGTATAGATACAGATACAGAAGCTGGTGTGTTACGCCGAAAGGTGGTTATACTGGCTATATAGATA
>NC_049990.1:1016491-1040812 GCF_000003815.2 Branchiostoma floridae
AGATACAGATACAGAAGCTGGTGTGTTACGCCGAAGGGCGGTTATACCGGCTATACTGGTACAAAAGCTTATTTCGCCGAAGGGCTATAATTCCAGCCGATAAATACAGATGTAGGTACAAAATCTAGATAAACGGCATAGGCAATAAGAAAGCATTACAACTCCCCGACCCTTTTTCAATCCCCGTGTCCAGAGACATGACTTGGATTTCTAATATCTTTTTACTATTTTTATAAATTTTTTTACAGTATCAAGTTCAAACACATGGAGGCCCAAAATTGAACTTGACCGTTAAGACACAATCGCCAACCCGTGTACCAAACATCATCGTGATCGCATGTTTCGCTCCAGGAGATATATCACACAGTCACATACTACTGAACAGAAAACTATGCCATGAAAATGCATGTAAAAATGAGGGAGCTTACACCCCCATTTTGCACTCGACAATCCGCCCGCCCTTCCGCGCCTTGCCCAGCTGGCGCCAAACTATCGACCCACTGGAGGTAAGAGCCTGAAGTGTTTATACAAGTGTCGGGAGAAAACCTTTTAAGATTGGACACTTTCACTGGCACATTTTCTAAATAGTACAGCGTCACGTCTGAACCATGAACTTGCACTTCAGGAAGCCCACTAACATGCAACAGGCGTGTTCGTTGTGTTAACTTACAGAATATCAGGTCTGATAAAGTAGACGTCTAAATTTTACCATTTTCAACATGTCAGGCCACGTGTGTGTGTGTGTGTTTGTGTCTGTGTCTGTGTGTGTGTGTGTTTGTGTGTGTGTGTGTGTATGTATGTGTGTGTGTGTTTGTGTGTGTCTGTGTGTGTGTTTGTGTACATGTTTGTGTTTGTTTCTAAAAGAAGCATTGCGTGTATGTAGAATCAAACGGCAGCTCTATTTGTTGGAGCCTTCGATTTGGAGGGAGGGGGGCACAAATGAAGTGATCTTCGCTGTGATCTTCCGTCAAGGACGTTCAAGGTCGCTCGTCCTTGGTCGGTAAGAAGCGCAGGAACGTTTTGTGAGGGAAACAAAAGACACCTGTTCTGCGGGGACACTAAGCATCTGATACAGTCCGACGCAAAATACGACCTTGACCCACATATGACGTCACCAGCACACCTGTCGATTCCGTTTTCCCGACGCACAGGTAACCTGACGCGACGTCTTCACTTACAAAGGAAAATAACCCCACGTGTGTGACTTTACTAACATGTAACCACAACTGTCGTCACTGGTGACCCCTGTGTGACCGTGCTGACGTCATGGAACCATCTGTCCGCCATCTTGTTTCCGTGACCTTGCTCTTTTTAGTGCTACTTTCCTCCTCACCTTTCACTGTGTTTTCGTTGGGCGAAAAAACGCGATACTAGTACTGTGGATAACGGACTGTAGAAATCCGAATCTGATGTGAACTTTTTAAAAATTTTATAGTATGTACATTTAATGCGTTTTGGAAGCATCTGCCCCCGGGGCTAATTGCAACATTAAACTTTACATAGAAAAGGTATACATACGGTGTAAGATAAGAATAACATTAGTGATATGTTGCACAAGGGACTGTTATAATTGTCTAATACATTCTAGTATGTACAAGTTATTTCATTTAACTCACATGTAAAAAAATGCAAGCTTTTCGGGATTGACCTATTTTGGAAGCATGCGCGGTGGAAGACGAACTACCCGGCTTTTCCTGTGATTATAATCATTAGTATCCGGTGCAATGGCCTAGTGGGTAGAGTGTTCGCCTTGCATTCGGAAGGTCGTGAGTTCGATCCCCGGCCGAGTCATACCAAAGACTTTAAAAATGGTACATGATTCTTTCTCTGCTTAGCACTCAGCATTCGGGAAAGAGTATGAAAGTTGAACACACACCACTACCAGTGGACTAGCCCCCTGCTGTAGTGATTGCGTTGTGTGGCCCAAGGGCTTATGGGCACCGCCCTATGCGCCATCAGGCGCGGGAAGGACTTTAACTTTTTGATAATAATCATTAGTATCCTGGCGGTCTGGAGCCTGTCCCTAGCTCTAGTTTTCCTGAACAAAAATAGAAAAAAAAAACACTCAGTGCAGAACAGACTCATCGCCCCAGAAACCAAAAATACTGCCTGCTTCCAAGAAGCAAGCCTAGCCCACTTTTCTGCCAGGCCAGAAACCATTTCTTAGTCTTACATTTAACCCGTAAATCCGGCGATATCCCAACAGTTTGTTACATGTCACTGGCTTTAGCTTTCGAGGACCAAAATAGAAAAAAAAAAAACGCAATATGCCTCAGGGGTTTCAAGAAACCAATGACGTTATATAATGTCCTCGAACAAGCTAGTCCGCCTACTGAAATGCAGAAAGGAGTATCTTGCAACATGCCGTGTCCACTCAATGCCAATAAGCATAAACCGTTTATGATGTATGATGCATTCGCTGCCAATGATGCTTGCATCGTAAACAAATCTGCAGACTATGAAAAATAGTGATACTTGTCAAAGACGTATACAGTAGAAGCCGCTTAATTGCACGGCCTATTGGCCAGTTAATTTCGGGCAATTATCCGGCTGGTGCAATAATGCGAAGTTATCTAGCTGGACCGCACTGTTTTGGGATTTTGGGATTCCGTGCAGTTAACAGAAGTGTGCGTTAATCCGGTGTGCAATTAACTGGCTTCTACTGTATAAAATCAGTAATAAAACTAAAATGATGGGTGATGCATTCACTGCCAATGATGGTTGCATCGTAAAAAAATCTGCAGTCTAAAAATAGCGGGTAAGTCGGCATCGGGGTTTCTATAAATAGCGGAGGCAGGTTTTATCACATCAGTTCGCCTGGGGCGCAGCTGGTCGCCTAGCAACCAAAACTGGTCCGCGGTCGTCTGCGCTGCATTGCTGACAGGAAATGCCTTACTCTCCAAGCAGAGGTTAGGCTTCAAGTGTTTTTTCCGACCTTGTGATCTTTATGATACAAAATATAAAAACGCCTGAAAAATCGGATCCTAACCTCTGCTTAGAGAGTAGAATTGTTTGCCTGCTTAGTTACATAACTGACCAATCACGTTCGGACCAGTCCCGTTCTTCAACTGTCAATCAAATACTTAACCTGTCAGTGACACAGAGAGAGGGAGACACATACACACACACACACACACAGACACACATACACACACAGACACACACACATAAACACAGAGAGAGAGAGAGAGAGCAAGATAGAGAGACAGAGAGAGAGAGAGACAGAGAGAACAAAAAACTAATAACAAACAGAGGGAGAGAGAGAGAGATACAAAGTTGATACAGGAGTATAAATACAAATATATAAAGGCTGGCTATAGCTTTTCCCCCAAGCGTTTACACTTTCCTTAAACCATGTATTTGGTAGAAAACGTTTTGGTGATGACGACCAAAAACGCATATCCATACCTCTGTTTACAAGTAGGGCCTTCCATCCAAGCGTATGGTCTTCGCAGTCTATAGAACTCGCCAGTGTGGGCAGCATTTGCTGTAGCACTCGTGCAAACAGCACAGAACACAAGCTATCTACCACTGAAAAATCAAGACCACACCAGAGCAGGAGATATATAAACCGGAAATTCTGCTGCAGTGCGGTAACAGGCCGCTTGGGACCCCAAAAATGATCCTTTCGAGGTCTCCTTAATTAAGACCTAACCACATATCACATATCAAGACAATCAACATTGGCGTTCTCAAGTTATCTTGTTTACAAAAAGACAAACACACACACACACACATATATACACGTTCTTAAGTTATCGTATTCACAAAAAGAAACACACACATGTTGCGGAAAAACATAACCTCCTTTGTACATATATAAACTGACCTTAGCACACGGGACCAAGACGCAGGCCTGGCGGAAGGCGGGAATACGGGAGCCAAGGCTGTCTTCTCACGAGGCACAGCTGACAGGAAGAGATGCCGTAAACACGGGCGTCCTGTCAGACGACACGGCGGAAAATGGCGACCTCAGCTGTGCATGTGCCGCTACCTGATAAAAACGGCCTTCCGCGCGGGTTGCCATGGCGACGCCGGCCCGATTTCGCGCCCTTTTTCCTCTCACGTCCGCCCGCTGGAGCGGTAAAAGTGGACTCTCACTGCACTTGGGGCACCGGTGCTGTGCGGCGGGGTTAGAAGGATTACTCAAAGAATAGAGATATCGATAAATAACGAATTTTCTTACGTTTTGAGTATTTTGTTGTCTTCTAGGTCACACTTTTACGCATTGCACAATATCTAAATGATACAAAATCGGCGAAAATAACACAACAGTGCCGCAGTACACGAACCCCGCAGTGCCGCACCGGTGCCTGAAGTGCAGTGAGAGTCCACCTTAAGCCCACAGGCTTGAACCTGCACGTGTTGCCATGGCGACGCCGGCCCGATTTCGCGCCTTTTTTTCCTCTCACGTCTGCCCGCTGGAGCGGTAAGCCCACAGGCTTGAACCTGTGCGTCTCCCGCGCTTTTTATAGCTCAGGTCTCTGACCCTGACGCAGACCACTGACGCACATGCTGAAAGGTTGCCAAGTACATGGCTCCTGGATCGGGCTGGACAGGGTGGGAATATCAAACATTTTTTGTCTCAACATTACGGCTGAATATTAATATTGTGGACGCCTCTCACGGTCGCATAGATTTTGGCTTCTCAGTTGAAAAACAGAAATAAAAAGAAAGAAAGAAAGAAAGAAAAAAGAAAAGAAAGAAAGAAAGAAAAAGAAAGAAAGAAAGAACGAAAGAACGAAAGAAAGAAAGAAAGAAAGAAAGAAAAGAAAGAAAGAAAGAAAAAAAAAGAAAGAAAGAAAGAAAGAAAGAAAGAAAGAAAGAAAGAAAGAAAGAAAGAAAGAAAGAAAGAAAGAAAGAAAGAAAGAGGGATAAAGAAACAGAAAGAAGAAGAATACAAACAAAAAGAGAGGAATGGGGGAAAAGAAAAAAAGTTGCAAAGTACATGGCTCCTGGATTAGGCTGGACAGGGTGGGAAATGGGAATATCAAACATTTTTTTTCTCAACATTACGACTGAAGATTGATATTGTGGAAGCCTCTCACGATCGTATCGATTTTGTCGTCTCAGCTGAAAAAAAGAAAAAGAAAGGAGGAAGAATATAGAAACAAAAGAAGAATAGAAAGGAAAAGACGAATGCAGGCAAAAGAAAAGAAGGGTGGACGAAACAAAAAAACGAAAGAAGGAAAGAAAGAAAGACTGGGATCCGGAGGCAGAAAAGAAAGATGAAAGAAAATAAAAGGAAGAAAGGTGGAGAGAGACGCAGAGAGATAGAGGGGGTTGGGCTAAAATAATTACCCTTTGGAAGTGAAAAATGAAAATATTTACGGCGATACGACATAATATTTTCCTCCTAAACCCCCTTCTACATTCTACAATGGAATCGCCCGACGGTCTTCCCGGAAGACACCTGCTGCTGTGATGACGTCACCCGCTGCGTGGGAAATCCCCGGCTAAAAACCCCAGGATCGGCAAAACCCATGTTTCCATGGCAACGGTAACGCAGGGGACTATATTGAGAGGAGCAAGCCTGCTGTTTAAGAGCCTTTAGCAAATCCTGTGAAACAGGGGCGATGGGGAAACAGTGCGTTTAGCGGGGGTGAAGTCATTGACAAGTGCAGAGCTTAGCCTCGTTTGCAGACTTCTGGCAGCGATGGTCTTACTGAATGGATGGTTTATTTCGTAAATACATCGCAGCCGGGGAGGCTGAATTACGTATCACTTACAGTTACAGGCTTAATATGTATATCAGAAATCTTCATCCATTGAAATCTGATACACATTAAAATCTAACAAACGGATAGAAACATGGATAAAAACGATTGAAATATTCGGCAAAGCACCAACTACTTGACAACTGTTGACAAATTAGATATCTCAATGACGGAAATTGCAAAACACATTATTGTGCATGTCAATACAAATCATAGAAGCTTGTAGAATTCTCAAGTATATAAGCACCTGCATCCCAACTATAGGGCCTACAGGGCCTACTGACAAGTGTAGGGCCTAGTCTCCTATATCCTCCGCAGTCTTCTGACAGCGCTAGCTTTTATTTCATGGGGGAGCGCTGATTCGCGAATGTAACATCTGTTAAAGTTCTCTTATGCCGGTAAAGCGAGATAGCGCAGAAGTTAGGAATTAGATTAAGAGAACCTTAGCCAATTTTGAAAACCGCCATCACCTCGGCCTCGCCTATGAAATAAAAGCAAGCACGAAAACTCTCTCTAAGCATTGGACATAGAGAACCCAATCCCGTGTTGAACCGCTATGAAATAAGAGCCAGTGCTGCTGCAAGTTGGCGAAGGGGGCTTTACTGGGTCAGAAAATGTTATTGTTTTTTGCGAAGTTCAAATCTGATGCGATATTGTGAAAATATTCAACGTATATGGTGCCTGTCTGACGTCACAGTCGCCATATTGGTTGGTTAAACCTGGAAGAGTTATCTACAAATTCAAATTTAGTCGCAATGACAACGTTTAACCAATCAGCATGGGGGATGATGCTTGCTTCAAAGTCACGTGAGAGCAAACAGCTTAAGATTGATGAAATGGGAGTGATAACATGTCATGGAGGAGAAATCTTCTCTCTCTCTCTCTCTCTCTCTCTCTCTCTCTCTCTCTCTCTCTGTATGTGTGTCTGTGTCTGTGCTTTTTGTAATTACCAGATTCCCGGTGTCCATGTTCCATTGGTTACCGGTAAAAAACATGGCGAATTTCTGTTCAAAGACCTTCTTACTCTCATGAGGGGCAATCTTTCAAATCTGTTTCTAAAAACACCTCTAAAAGAAACTGCATCTTTCATTGTTCCGGGATGGGCGAAATACTCAATTCCATCAGCTTTAATTCAACCTTCGGTCACCATACTCCGTTGGTTAGTAGTTATCGATCATCAATATCCCTGGTTTAAATCCAGCAAATATGTTGTTAAGAACTTATCAAAGAAAGTGATTTTTTCATTGTTCCGGGAATTCTCCGGAAGATGCAATCCGACCCGCCGACGCCATGTTCCATTGGCTAGCGGGGATCAAAATGTTACAAATAAGGTTTAAAACTCATCAAAGAACCTGATTCTTTCAATGTTCCAGGAATTTTCCGGTAATAGCCAATTACTAGATTCCCGGAGCCGTAATCCGACCTGCCGCCGCCATGTTCGGTTGGTTAGCGGTGAAAATCATCGCGAAATCCAGGCCATGGACCTAAAGGAACGGCACAAATTGATTTAAAAAACTTGTAAAAAGAATGGGTCCTTTCATTGTTCCAGCAATTTTCCGGGAATGGCAAATTACCGGATTCCAGGAGCTGTAATCCGACCTGCCGCCGCCATGTTCCGTTCGTAAGCGGTGAAAACCTTGACGAATGGCCGAGCAAAGACCTACAAAAATGTCACAAATTGATTTCAAACACTTGTAAAAAGAAACAGATTCTTTCATTGTTCCGGGAATTCTCCGGGAATGGCCAATTACTAGCTTCCAGGAGCGGTAATCCAACCTGCCGCCGCCATGTTATCGGCGTAAAGCCTGACGAATGGCTGAGCTTCCCGGGGGATCCACGGCGCGGCCCGCGTGACTTACGGCTGTAATTGGCGGCACTAACGAGGACTCGGGGAGCGTTCAGAGCCAGGCGTTATTGTTCTATTACTCTGTGGGCCGCGCGGAAGGGAATTTGTGAACGATATTCTCTGGAGAACAACCCAAAATCTGACATAAGAATGATGGAAAACTCAACAATCAAACTTTTTTTCAACTGATTTTTTCGCGCAATTTAAACCTGTAATCAATTTTGCATATAGAACGTTTTACATTTGGAAATGTTTTGGGAAAATTTAATAGAATTAGGGCCTACTTTTTTAGTTTGTGAGATGGGGCGAATCTTTAACTTGATTTTTGAATGCATCGATATCATTCAGTGAATATCGTAGCGTCCTCTAATTCCTAATGCTTTGTTTTTGAAAACCATGCCGAAACCAATTAGCGTGGCGCACTATTCACGATTCTAACATGATATAAGAAATCAAACCCAATAGCATTAGAAGTATTACTAGTTGATGACCCCCATTTCACTTAATGTCCACTTTTTTATTGTATACTATTCAGTATCATTATGATCATGGGCCTTCGGGCAAAAGTTCTCAATAAAGATTCTAATTATATCAAGGTTTCACCACCAACGTGATATAGGAAACTTTTCAAGGCGTTTAGAGCAAGGCTCCAAGGACGTTAACCTCCTTTCTTAGGGACGGTTTATGGCAAGACGTCTCTCCTAGGGACGCTCTACCCTAACGTGATTAGTCTTGCGTACTTAGGCTGCAATATCTCTTAGGCTGCGCTATCGGTATTATATGGATGGCATCGAGGCGCGCATCCATAAGGAGACGTTTGTGACCAGATATTTTTTATGCATTGCGTTTCTCAAAACAGGGACTTTACGCACAACAGGTGTACAAAATCTAAACATGTCTTTCGTTTCGATACCCCTTGTGTAAAGGTGGGTTCACACATGCGTATATATATTCAAGTCCGTTTGAGGTGCGTATGAAGCTCTTAGTCTCTACCAGGCTCCGCAGGTCGCGGGAAAAATAGTAAAAATTGGACAAACATAGATACATAACATGCCAGATGAGTTAGCTGACCGAGAAGTATGGTTAGCGACCCAGCTAACTCGTCTGACATGTTACCTGTTTACGTTTGTCCAATTTCTATAATTTTTCCAACGACCTGTGGGGCCTGGTGGAGACAAATAATCCCATGCGCGCCCCATACGGACCCTTTTTATATCTACATTTTGATTGTTTATGTATTGATATATGTACTTTAAATTCTTGTTCTATATATTGAAATAGAGATTTTAAAAAGAAAGGTTTCGACCATCCTATAATGCCAACAAAGAAGCTGAATGATGAAGAAATATATGCCATAGATTGCAAAATATTGGAAAACAGATATTCAATGCAAAAGTTCATTAATTTCAATGATATGGAAGGATGAAGAATTCGTTGCATAGTATACCATGTTATGCGTGCTAAATCATTTGTTTAACCACTCTGGCCACTTAGCTTTCATTAAAAATACTAAAGGCATTTTTTTGTCAAACGTTTTTCTTCGCACGCTAGCATCAGTTTTGTGGTGTACAGTTGATGTCATCCAAATAATCACGCCAGAATGGCCTCAGAAGTAGATAAGTCATCTTGGAGTCAGCAGGCGGCGATACTTCAGAAATAATTGGTAATAAAACGAATTTATTGTTTAGTATGCCACGTTATGCGGTTTCATGATTCGTTCAACCTTTCTGACCACTTTTATAAAAGACATTTTTCTTCGTCAATCGTTTATTTTTGTTCGCACGCTTACATCAGTTTTGTTTTTGCACAGACGATGCCATCCATATTTTAACGTCGAAATGGCCTAGTAACTACTAGACACATAAGGTAACTCATAATTTCGGTGTCAGGAAGCTGCGATACAACAGAAATAATTGGCAATAAAACGAATTCATTTTTTGGTCTACCATGTTCTACGTGTTTTATCATTTGCTCAACTTCCTGACAACTTTCATAAAGACATTTTTCTTCATCAATCGTTTTTTTTTTGTCCGCACGCTTGCATCAGTTTTGTGGTGCACTGACGACGACATCCATAACATCACGTCAGTATGGCCTTGTAAGTAGATAACTCGTGTCGGAGTCAGCAACCGGCAATAAATCCGAAATAATTGGTGATAAGACGAATTCTTTGTTTGGTATACCACGTTACTCGTGTTTTATCATTTGTTCAAGCTTCCTGACCACTTTCATAAAGCCATGTTTCTTCGTCAATCTTTTTGTTTTGTTTTGTTCGCACGCTCGCATCGGTTTTGTGGTGCACAGACGATGACATCCGTATAATCACGTCAGTACGGCCTTGAAAGTAGATAACTCGTGTCGGAGTCAGCAACCGGCAATAAATCCGAAATAATTGGTGATAAGACGAATTCTTTGTTAGCTATACCACGTTATGTGTGTTTTATGATTCGTTCATCCTTCCTGAATATTGGACGGAGTATTAAGTTCGCGGAGACAAGTGGGACAAAGGAACGTGCAATCTGGAGACTTCTAACGGAGAGGAGCAAGGGGCCAGTCCCTGGCCTAGGCACTTAGGCAGGCAGGAGGGCAGTCAACCTTCCTGACCACTTTCATAAAAGACATTTTCGTCAATCGTATTTTTTTTCTTCGCATGCTTGTATCAGTTTTGTTTTTGCACAGACGACGCCATCCATATTTTAACGTCGGAATGGCCTAGTAACTACTAGATACTCATAATCTCAGGTCAGCATTTTTTTTTGTCAATGGTTTTTTTTCGCACGCTAGCTTGCATCAGTTTTGTGGTCCACAGACGACGCCATCCATATTTTAACGTCAGAATGGCCTAGTGAGTACTAGATACTCATAAGGTAACTCACAATATCGCAGTCAGCAAGCGGCGATACATCAGAAATAATTGGCGATAAAACGACTTTTACACGGGGCCTTTAAACCAGCATAGATAAACGTCGTGAATCTACCCGCCTGTATTAATTATTACAGGGAACGGGTTTCTCCGGTCAGAGCGTCACGTACGCTGCTGAGAGCACTGAACTTTCGCTACGCGGTGAATAAAGGGGGTACCTCACTGGAGTGCGGTAGCCTTAGCCTGGGTACCAAACCCCAGCCCGATCTCAAGTATCTATCGTGCAGGGGTCTGGCAGGATGACATAGGAACTCTTCTCAATTTTGCCTCTTCTAGTGGGCAAAAAAACTCCACCAATAGAACAGCACAGGATCAGCAGGAGGTAATTACACCCCTGTCATGATTGGTTAAACACCCTCAACTGTATTTTTTAAATCCATAACAGTGACCACTAAGTACCTGATTCGCTACTGTGATAGCCTGCTGACCAACTGTGGTGTGTTGTAACAGGCTACCTGTGGTGAGAGTGGTCATCAATCCTAGGTTCTCCTCCCTTTGATCAAGAGCCTTCGAGAACCTTTCTACAGCCATCCTGCCAGACCCCAACACGAAATATATTTGAGGTTGGGGTATGGTATCCAGGCTACGGTAGCCTGTGTACCATCCGGGTAGTAGTTCTCTCCTATGTTCGCTTCTGCTACTTGTCTGAAGACCAGCACATTCAAATGTTTTTGATGTGATGTTTGCTGGCAATTTTAATGACCCAATTAAGGAATAGGTTCTAGAGCACTCGTTCGATGACAACAGGCCCTCCCACAAGCGAACGGAGGGCTTGTCGGATGTGGGAACGGCTGTTCGAACGAGCCCTTGAACCCATTCCATAATTCGCTCATGAAAGAAAAGGAAAGTGAAGGAGGTTAGCAGGCGTGCTGGGGGCCAGTACAAGCTTCCCGGTATATATTTCCTTTCCCGGCATTTTTCCCACAAAAAATCGGGAATCGACTCGAAATTGACCGCACGTCTAAATGCCCATCGGCGTTCTATTCGCAGGCACGCGGCGCTTGACCTGCTACATCCGAGACTTTCATGTGTTAATTACTCAGGGTGGTTTTCAAAAGCTAGACTTGCTACAAACTCACAAGTAGCATTGTAATCACGTATCTTACCTTTAGCATGATGTACTACTAGCCTGGGTACCATCCGGATAGCGGTTCGCTCATATGTTAAGCTATAGAACTGTAGATAAGCCTTAAGTTAAGCTATAGAACTGTAGTTATGTAGATGCCATACTTTGTACCCAGTACAATTGTTGTGCAATAATGTTATATGTTTGAGACAATTGCAGAGAAGCGACTGTATATAAAGTGTATAATTAAAGTTAGAGTGAACTACTTAGTTTTGGTGCCATCCGGGCAGTAGTTCACTCCTATGTTCGCTTCTGCAACCCGTCAATTACAAAGTAACTGTATAGTGCACAATAAAAGTTAGAGCGAACTATATATATCCGAATGGTACCCAGGCTAATGCACAACTGAAATCTTCCATTCTTCTCCAACTGCCAACATCTTAACCTCACCTAGCCCAACCAAAAATAGAACCGCTTCTTTACAGGCAAAGCCGTTACAAAATAGATGTCTAGTTATTTTTGAGCGAGCGCCTATGAAAACGAGCTTCTGTATAAAGCTATACGCAAAAACAACCACCGCACCATATCGCACCGTACCATCTATTAAAGTAACTGCAGACGAAAGCTATATTTCGTTTGAAACTGATCTATTCTACTGCGATGAATGCAAGCATTCTTCACCCTTTGTAGTCACGTATATGAGAGAATAAAGATGCTATAAAACTTTTGAGCCTTCACTAACTGCCGTTACATCTCAAATGCAGCTTGTAGCAATTAAAATCTAACCATCTTTTATACGCCAAGACATATAACCACTACAGAAATAGATCTTCACTACAAAGAAACGAGCGCTCAGCGATGAAAACACATGAGATCTCGTACAGAGGTAATAAGTAAACGCTTGCTGGATCCGTCCCACTATATCAAACTATACCATCTTAAACTTCAGGCGATTTTGGAAAGCCATATTTCGTTCAAAACTGATCTATTCTGTTGCGATTAATACAAGCATCCTTCACCCTTTTAGTCACGTATTTGAGAGAATAAAGATACTATAAAACGTCTGAGCTTTCACTAACTGCGGTTACATCTCAAATGCAGCTTGTACTAAAAAAATCTAACCATCTTTTATAGGCCAAGACATATAACCACTACAAAAATATATCTTCACTGCAAAGAAACAAGCACACAGTGATGGAAACACATGAGATCTCGTACAGAGGTAATAAGTAAACGCTTGCTGGATCCGTCCCCCTATATCAAACTATACCATCTAACTTCAGGCGATTTTGGAAAGCCATATTTCGTTCAAAACTGATCTATTCTACTGCGATGAATGCAAGCATCCTTCACCCTTTGTAGTCACGTATAGGAGAGAATAAAGATACTATAAAACGTCTGAGCCTGACTATCTGCCGTTACATCTCAAATGCAGCTGGTATTAAAAAAATCTAACCATCTTTCAAACACCAAGACATATAACCACTACAGAAATAGATCTTATTACAAAGAAACGAGAACCCAGCGATGAAAACACATGAGATCGTGTACAGAGGTAATATTATATTAAGTAAACGTTTGCTTGATCCGTCCCACTATATCAAACTATACCAGCTAACTGCAGGCGATTTTGGAAAGCCATATATCTCGTTCAAAACTGATCTATTCTGTTGCGATCAATACAAGCATCCTTCACCCTTTGTAGTCACGTATATGACAGAATAAAGATACTATAAAACGTCTGGGCCTTCACTCACTACCGAACATCTCAAATGCAGCTTGTATAAAAAAATCTCTTTATACAGAAATAAATCTTCACTACAAAGGAGCACCCAGCGATGAGAACACATGAGATCTCGTACAGAGGTAATAATATTGTTTGCTGGATCCGCCCCACTATATTACACTATACCATCTAACTGCAGGCATTTTTCGGTAGCCATTTTTCGTTCGAAACTGATCTATTCTACTGTGCAGTTAGGCGATTAATAAAATCATTCTTCACTCCTTGTAGTCACGTATTTGAAGATATTATGATACTATAAAAACTTCTGATTGTTCCCCAACTGCCATTACATCCGAACTAAGGCTTGCTCTATAGATCTAACCATCTTTTATAGGGCAAGACATATAACCACTACAGAAATAGATCTTCACTACAAAGAAACAAGCACCCAGTGATGAAAACACACGAGCCCCTGTATATAAAGGTAATAACAGCGTTTGCCTGAAATGTCCCTCTATATCACTCCGCACCATCTAACCCCGCCATACGCACAGCCTTTGAGGCCAGCGCGGTGATTCGTCAGTTTTGACATGTGACAGTTATGACGTATGGCGGTGTCACGGCCCGTATTGATTTTGATTGGACGCGAGCCTTTAAATCTGTCCGGGCAATATCTGTCGCTACGGGCCCTTCCCATAAATCATCGCGGGAGGTCAGAGGTCGCCTTTTGAAGAGGTTGTCGTTGCGCCAAATACAATGATGATTGATCCTCTGTCTCGTAACGCGATATGCTTCAGCCATGTTGTTATGATGACAGATTCGTGCCTGATCAGTGACGATATTTGTGATCTAGTGGAGCAGGTAATTCAATATCCTGCAGCCATGTTGATGGCATCTTGCTAGCGACATAGCATCAAACAAACGTAACAAATGTATAGAATAAAATTGAACGACCTAGGCAATTGCTTTCTCATGTATTAGACAATGGAGAAGTTTGCTTCGTCAAAGGAAGCAAGGAGACCACGTAAATCAAGGCGCACCTACTAATAAGAACCACAGAGACGGGAGACGGGATAAACTTTCTTGCACCTGCTTACGTCACGTATCTGTGAGGTCACGTGTTGACTGTGCATTCGAACCTGACGAAGGCTTAAGTAGAGAACGTTGTGTCTGTTACCGTGAAGACCAACACAGATGTACTTCCTTTCTACTGAGCAGTGTATTTTGTCTAGTTCTGACGGCCCCTGTAACAAGTGAATCGTCCCCAAAGTCCCACCTCACCCTCCCATGAATGATCGGTCCCCACCTGCCGATAATCCACCCCCGCCTCTCCTGCCGTCCCACCATCAAACTCAAACCTTGAAATCGAAATTATCGATCCCGCCGGGCGGACAGTTGGTAATGACGGATGAGCCTCTACAGTGGCCAGCATGCATGGACAAACGTGTGCATGGACAAACGTGTACAGCAGTGAACCTGGCAACTATGGTCATACATCAAAATGACTGGATTCCTACAGGTGCTAAACTTTTCTCATTCTACACAGGTGTGAAAATGGGTACCTGAGGTAAAAAGGTACCCTACGTAATGACGGATGTACCTCTACAGTGCCCAGCATGTCTGCATGGAACAACATGCACAGTAACGAACTTGGGAACTATGGTCGTCCATCAAAATGCCCGGGTTTCGACAGGTGCTTTCCTCACTCTACCCAGGTGTAAAAATGAGCACCTGAGGTAAAAAGGTACCCTGCGTATTGACGGATGTACCACTACAGTGGGTAGCATGTCTGCATGGACAAACGTGTACAGCAGCGAAGTTAGGAACTATGGTCGTGGATCAAACTGCCTGGATTCTTACAGGTGCTAAACTTTCCTCACTCTGCCCAGGTGTAAAATGGGCGCCTCAGGTAATAAGGTACCCTTAACTTCGTAGTTGACGGATCTGTATCTGTATCGCCAGTATAACCGCCGTTCGGCGTAACACACCAGCTAACACACGGATGTTCTGCTACTAGAACCAACATGAACAGCAACGAACTTGAATTTTGGGAACAATGGTCGTTCGTCAAAATGCCCGGATTCAGACAGGTTTTACATGTGTTAAACTTTTCTCACTTTGCCCAGTAAAAATACGTACCTGACTAACCTAAGGCAAAAGACGGTGGAAGGAGAGAGATGGGCTTGACTTCCCCGTCGTGCCCTACACGGTATTGGCTAGGGTACGGTATTGAAAAGTGGATTGATAGCCCAGTAAATGCCCTTAAGGACTAAAGGAGGCTATGCGTGGGACTACAAACTATGAAATATGGCAAAAAGGACGGCCCATATACATCAGGACGGGCTCAATTGTGTCTGTATAGGCCAACATGATTGTGCTGCAAAGAATTTAATAACGCTCGTCCATCAAAACGTATGGATTTTCTAACCATAACCTGAGGAAAAAAGCAAAGAGAGACGAAGACGAATCATCAGAGCGGTCCAACCTGGTGACCACACCATCGGGCGCTCGCCGGGATCTCTACGGTGCTGTGAGGGTAGCCGGCCCGTCCAGTTAATTAGCGCAGGCCGGGGGAGTTTTTACGGGGATGGGTAGGCTTCATCGAGCCCGATGCTAGCGGCAAAAACTGAAAAGGCTGGCTACAATACTCTCCAAGAAAAGATTAAGCTCCGGCTATTTTTAAACGTTTTTTCTAGTCGTTTTTATCGGGCTTTCTATTTTTCATGTTTCTTTAGTCCGCCAGTTAGGTTTTGACAATTCAAGATACAGTACAAAATAGAGAGCCAGATAAAAACGACTAAAAACCGTTTAACAACAGTCGGGGCCTAACCTCTGTTGGAGAGTAGACTTCAAGCCTCTAGCGGCGAAATCTCAAAAGACCAGCTACAATATTTTCCAAGCAGAGGTTAGACGTCGGCTACTTTATTTTTACGTTTTTGATAGTAATTTTTAATAGGCTTTCTATTTTGTCATGTTTCTTAAAGTCTACCAGTTAGGGTTTGTCAATACAATACAATACAATACAAAATAGAAATCCCGATAGAAACGACTAAACAAAAACGTTAATAAAAGGCCGGAGCCTAACCTCTGCTTAGAAAGTAGACTAGAAGCTAAAGCCTCTAGCGGCGAAATCTCCAAAGACCAGTCATCAGACAGGCCGACAGAAGCTGATCGATGTTTAGAGCCGGGAGAAGAAGAAAACCTTCCATGAAAATACTTGAAAATTGCCGTGCTACATTATCGCTAAAGCCTGGGGCACAACCCGCCGTACGTGCAATTTTTCCGTACGTTTTTTTTGGAGGCCACGTCCGCCACGTATTCCTGAAAACGTTCAGTCTGTACATGGCAGGTGCGTCGCCCGTACTGGCACGTACGGAGGGCGAATCCGCAGCCCGAACGCAGAGAAAGTTCTGCATGCACTTAAATTTCTACGTCGTGTCTGCGTGCTCCCATGCGCCAAATCCGTGGGAATCGCCACGTGTTCGTACGGAGACGGTACTTACCACTTACGGATACCAAAAGATTGCCCACGTTTTGGCACGTAGACAGCACGCACTTGCAAGTACGGCGGGTTGTGTCCTTAGCTTAACGCTGTTCTCTGATGATTATGTTATCAGCCAGAGTATTGGAAACGTTGACCAATAAAAGGTCGAACTCTCCGTGTGTAAAGTTAGCTGACAAATTTGGTAACAAGAATCGTTCATTTTCATTGCTGGAAAGGTTTACTGAAGAAATCCATTAGTTTTTGAGAGACGTTTTAAGTATAATAACTGGAAGAAAAGAAAACGGAAAATAAGACGTATTGGATATTTAGAATGGCGGCCTAGCTGTCTTAATCTAAGGGAATGGCGACCAAGGTATTTGCCAACCACTAGCTGTTGTCTATCAAACCACAAAGTCAGTAACAAAATTTTCTATAATCATTCAGCTAAGCCATCCTTGGCTAAGCATATATTGTCGATACAACCGCTTAGTAAAAACTCGTATTAGCTAGGAACACTGGAAGAGTGGACATTTATCATCAATTAGATTAAAAGGTCAACCTCTCTTCATGTAAAAGATGTCTGCCGACAAATCTGATAATCATTCATATCAATTACCGGAAAAGGTCGCTTAAAGAATCGGCCATCTTATTAGAGACCTTCTTTAACTAAGATAACTGGAAGAAAACAACCTTAGAATGAAGACAGATCAGCTATTTGGAAGATCGGCTTGTCTTCATCTTGGGAAATGTCGACCAAAACATTTTCTAACCACTGTTATCCATCACATATTAGCCAGGAAGAGTGGATATTTCTCCTAATTACGCTAATAGGTACTTAGTACTAGTCCTTAGTATTGGTCCTTAGTATAGTACCTTAGAACGAGGATCGGCCTGTCTTCATCTAAAGAAATGTCGACCAAGGCATTTGCTAACTACTGTTATCCATCAAATCTTTAAGAAACCTCCAGGCCACTTTTTATTGGGGGGGGGGGGTGTTAAAATTGCCCATGATTCAAAGAAAAGAAAGTTGACAACAAAATTCCCCATATAATGAGGCAGCTAATCACTATTGTCGATATGACCGCTTAGCAAAAACCTAACGAAATACAGAAATGATTATGGTGTGTCACAGTATTGGTTGGTTTACTGTATAATACATGACAAACAATTAAAAAAAAACTTGTGTTATGCGTGTATAACATGCAAGCCAAAAAGACTTTTACACGACCGACGATTCCACCAACCTAACCTTTCAATCACCCCCCTGAGAGTAGTGGTACGTCCCGCCTTGAACCCTTTAATGTATCACAACGGAAAATCGATGGGATCAGATCGGAGCTAAGTGCCGCAGAATGGATGAAATATCTCCTGTACGGGGCCTGCCGATATACATCAGGTCTGCGCAATCAAGTACGTGATAGCAAGGAGTTAAACCTCCTTAGTTAGTTATATAGGATATCCAGTAAAAAGGTGTGTGTATGTTTGTCAAAGTGTGTGAGGAGGGCCACATAAACACATACACACACATAGAAAGAGATGGGGAGAGGCTGATAAACAGAGAATGACACACACACGCGCACACGCACATGCACAAACACTCACACACACGCACACACACACACACACACTCACGCACACACAGACACACACACACACGCACATACACACACACACACACTCACGCACACACACACAACCAACAATGAAACCCACTGGCACTTACTCGCTGCAACGGCTTGTGAACCTAGTTGCCCTTGAGACGTCAGGATTTAGGATCCTATTTTAGGATGATCTACATCTGTCCTGACTCATTCTTCTAGGATTCGTTAAATTTTTCTATAGATACATAGCTACTTGTTGTGATGTCTCTTCAGGGCAGCCACTCCAGTTCAGCCTTATTCTATTCATCAGCAGCCCTGAAGTCTCAAGAGCCACAATCGAACAATTGTCATGCTGGCCCCATCCTATTATCCTGCGTGATTTACTCTTAGGGGCCACGGACGACATTGCCTGCCAACAAATTACCATCAAAAAACACGACTAGACCTATCAGGATCAGGAATTAAAGAGTTGACGGGATACGCAATTTGTTTTTCTTTAGAAAAATATAGTTAAGTGACAATTCAGGAGTTTAGATAGGTGATAAATGAAAAACTTTCTTGCTGGACAATTGTACATGATACAATGTATGGCAACAACTATTACACAAAGTACAAAATAGAGGTATAGGATAAATCTTAAAAACCTAGTTAAAATAACAATAAGGGCTGACATAATTCTTGTAACGTATTAGAACGCAGTTACACACTCTAAAAGGGTCGTCACAAAAATATACCAGCTGAAAAGAGAATGTGTCCCATCTGCAAAGACAGTGTTGAAGACGACTATCATTTCCTGATGATATGCCCGTATTACAATGAAGAAAGGAAAAAGTTATTGACAATGTATAATAACGGAACAACATTACCTAAAACAAGCAGAGAAATATTCGATGTACTTCTATCATGTCCCGACTCCATATCTGTGCACCTAGGTCAATTTATATATAATGCTATGCAAAAGAGAAGTAGTGCCTTAACAATGTGAAATACACTATGCCGCCATATTTTCTATCTTGCTAGACTAGTATACTGATGTAAGTAGTTTGTAGTTGTTAGTTATACGTAATTTGCCATACATTGTACCTGTTGCAATCGTTGTGCAATAAACTTGACTTGACTCTCATACCCCCCCCCTTCCCCCCCCCCCCCACACACACACACATACATGTACGCACAGAGCAAAAGCACATAAAACAGCTCCAGTTTAAGCTTAAACTCTTACTTGCGGGTACGGACCAACCTGTTACAAACCGGACGCGAAGAAGAGAAAACGTCAACAGAAATCAATTATCGGGATTGGCGCGCTAAGTCAGGTAAGCTGCTGCCCTTCAGGCCGGATTAGGGGGGATTTTAGGCGGATTATAGGGATAAGGGCATACGTCAACAGGACTGGTCACTCGATGGGCTATATAAGATTAAATCTGGGGTTGTCATTGCAAAGATATTAAAGTAAATAGGAGACAGGAAAAACAAGAAGGAAAGAAGATAAATGACAAAAACGAAAGACATTAAAAGAATGCCAACGGAGTAAGAAAAAGCATGGAAATATAGAGTGAAAGGAAAAGATGCAAAGGCCATTGTCTATAGTCATTGATATGGTCACTAGACGATAACAACCTGCCAACATATAGATAAAGTAAGAATGTCTTTTAGCAGAATGTCCTACTACAAACAGCTATTCTAGATAGATTATGAACTCATTTTAGATATGACAGAGTAAGTGTTTCCATCACATTTAACAATAATAGTAGGGGTCCTCCCTGTTGCAAAGTCATCTCAGTCCAAGCCCACAGTCTAACCCTTGGTAGCTCATCCTCAACAATTAGCCAGTGCAATGGCCGGTGTTCGCCTTGAATTCGGTAGGTCGTGAGTTCGATCCCCAGCCGAGTGGGGAAGAGTGCACGTCACTACCAGCTAACTAGCCCAATACTGTAGTGGCTTGCAAAAAATGTGTGGCCCAAGGGCTAAAGAAATGAAGATGAGCGCCAGACCGTAGTATCTGTTACAAATGTACGGTCTATAGCTTAATCTTTAATCCACAACAGACAACCTTCTGTACCAGTGTGGCAGAAACATCAGCAAGTTGATGGTGGCCACCTTAACACTAAGAAGAAGAAGAACAATTATCCCCAACAGTAGGCGTGTCCCCGGTGGGTAGGACCGAACCCCACGCGTTTAGGATCAGCCAGGCAGTCATGTAATCATAAACCCTGTAGGATATCCCACAGGATCTGCCCTAATGGTCGCACAGCCATCCCTCAGCACTTAGGGAACTCCCACACACAGAAAATAACGACTAGTAGGCGCACAGCCTATCGTAAGGGAGGGCAGCCTCAGAAGTTGCGCCTGCACCTGTTTTGCCCTCCCATTCACTCACTGTGATAAATCCCAAGAAAGAACTAAAGCCCGGGGTGGGATGGCTCAATATTGACGCATGTCGACATCACAGGCTTTTATAACGTCCTTCATTGGTTATCGTGTTTAACTGTGTTTAAAGAGAGCCGCTTCCCAGCAGTTAGCTCGCTTAAGAAACAATCACACTTAGAATGAAGACTACGCACAGCTTGTTTGTGAGATGTCCCAAAATCGACTCTTTCCGACATCACAACCTTTGATAATTACGTTCTACATCGGCCGTTTGTACCACTCTGTTTAAAGATAGCCGCTTTCTGAGCACGCTTAAGACAAAGCACACTTAACTAACGGATAGGCAGAGTACATCCCAGTGTGTGTGTGAGATGGCCCCACTATTTAAAACTTATTGTGTTGATAAGTGTCACAAGTGTTTACAAATGTCAACACCACAAGTTCTGATAACGACCTTGATTTGTTATCTGAACCATTACGAGTCGCCTTCAAAACACGCTTAGTCACCAAACATGCTTTAATAAAGAAGTGTAGGTGTATACCCAGGTGTAAGATGGCTCAAACCTAACACTTATCAACACAAGTTTTGGTAATTACTTTCATGGGTTATCTGAATCGCTGAGTTTACACACTTAACTGGAGAGTAGGCGTACATCGTTATGTGAGATGGCTTAAAATAAGTAATTCGCAACCAACAGGCTTTACAATGTTTACTGTCTTCAATGGATATCTTAACCACTATACTTTAGAGCGACACATTTGAGGCCCCTCATTTGGAGCACGCATTTAGCACCCACAATAGGCATACATCACTGGTTGTTCCCTGGCTCAAATCCACACTTCTTAACCAATAGGATTTAACTATTATCAACTCTATTGGAAAGCTGTGTTATACGTTTAGAATAGACTAGGATAGAATACATGAGAAAAGCAGTTGTAAGGTATCCCCTCCCCGAAAGTTAGAGAACCAGCCCCGGAGAGACAGGGGTAGTCTGGGACAAACTAGGTCAGCAAGTCAGTCTGGTTGAGGAATCCAGGGAAGGAAGTCTGGACAGGAGGTCCGGGAAAGGAGTCTGGATTTTGGAAAGATTGTAACATCTTGGACAGAGTGGAATAAACAAGTGTGAACTGCAAGACGTCTCCGAATCTTCAATCGGAAAAGAACCTGAATCTAACAAGCTGAACCACTAAGTAATATAAGGAGCCGGCATGTCAGCACGCTTAAGCACGGAACACACTTAAACTGAAAAGTAGGCACACGTCCAAGTATAAAACGGTTCAAATGTGAATACGGCCTTAATCACTGCATAGCCCATGAGCTATTGTGGTTTAAGAAATTCAACCTTTCAGCACCCTGGAGAACTCAACACTTAGGCACAGGATACTCTTCGTGTGATGACTTAAATGTATCCATTTCTCATCCAGGAGACACTTACTCCGGAGTCATTACCCTCGCCCCAAGAGTGGCCTCACGCTCTGGTGACGCTGCACCAATGCCTTATCACTTCACAAGCCAGGCATGCTGTCTGTCAAGTTTTAAAAAATCAATAAAGGAAAGAAAGAAGAGAGAAAGGAAAAGGAAAAAAAAGGAAAAAAAAAAGAAAGAAAATGACTGATTATAAAGCTAAAGCGATATTCTAAGGCATCTAAGCGTAGAAATAAAGAGATAAGAACTCACTGTTTGAACCCACCAATGCGCGGCGTTCAT
Organism: Branchiostoma floridae; assembly: GCF_000003815.2. Classification (NCBI taxonomy): domain Eukaryota; kingdom Metazoa; phylum Chordata; class Leptocardii; order Amphioxiformes; family Branchiostomatidae; genus Branchiostoma; species Branchiostoma floridae. Next base: position 1,038,930 of record NC_049990.1, read on the forward strand.
CCTTTAAATCCACTCCACTGTACGAAAGAGGCTTCACCAATACCTTATCACTTCACAAGCCAGTCATGCAGTCAGTCAAGTTTTAAAAAATCAATAAAGGAAAGAAAGAAGAGAGAAAGGAAGAATAAAAAAAAGAAAGAAGAATGAAAGAAAGAGGCAGAAAGAGAGGGAGAAAGAAAGAATAAAAGAAAGGAAAAAAGAAGAATGAAAGAAAGAGACAGAAAAAAGAGGGAGAAAGAAGTGCAAGCCACTAAAGCAAGTGGACTAGTCCGCTTGTAGTCGTGTTTACATGTTTAACTCTCATACTCTGCCTCATCTGTGCTAAGCAGAGAAAGCAGGATGTACCATTTTTAAAATCTTTGGTATGACTCGGCCGGGGATCGAACTCACGACCTACGGAATGCAAGGCGAACACTCTATGTGCCCACCGTCCATCACTAAACAGAGACGGGGGGCGACACAGGTTATCTGGCATCTACGACCCTCTGCTGCAGTCGTGTGTCCCTGACGTCACGTCCGGAAGTTACAGCAGACGGGTCCATTCCGTGAACAAGGCTGACGGAGTCGGCTCAAAATTTGGGGTAAGTCCCAATTAATCTTAGTGTTGGTTAAGTAAAGTTTAGTTTTTCCACAATGTCATTTACCAACACAGATGAACTTTCATGCTAAGATGCGAACACTCTATATTCTACCACTAATTGCACCGGTTTTCCACAGCTGACAGCCTCTGGTTACACCATAATAACACGTCCAGCCGTGTGGGGCGTAGCCTTTTAAGCAGAGTCAGGAAACCCATCAGCAACTTAAAGAACCCATTATACTGCAATTACTATGGGCTGGAAGGTATCAGCCTTTAGCCAGTAAATATCACTGGAAGACCTTGTAGACCATTGAGAGCTAGAGATCATTTAGGAAATCATTGGGATATCATCTGGTGATCACTGAATATTGGGAGACCATTCATTTGTATACGTAAAACATTGAGAGATCCTTGGAAGACCTTAGATATCATTTAAAGAACGAAATGAGTGAATGAATGAATGAATGAATGACACATCAACAAAAGGTAGAAGTGAACAGAGGATAATACATGTACAACGTAAGTGAGCATAGGAAACATGAGCAGTAGCTGCTAAACAAACTTAGGTAACAGGACAGAGGTGTCATAACATATCCCAGACATAAATCCATATTAACAAATTCGCAGAACTGTACAGAGTGAAATATAAGTGTATTTCGTTAGGGTTATGGTTTAGAAGCAGAATGAAGTAAAATGCAGTCTAACCCTTGTTTCCATTCGACTACTTAAGATAGTCTTCTTCCGTTTTGCATATCAATTCATAGTTAGGATATATCAACCCGCTCTCCAACGAAATCTCTCTAGTGTGACTGAGAAAAGTAGTGGATTCCGCCTGAAACGTTTGACCGTTTCTAAAGGCATATCCAGTTGCCCGAGTAATTGCTTTATGGCGTACAATGCAGTACTGTGTCTTGCCGTGATAGCTTTGGACAACCCTGTCTTCAGTGCATTAGAGAGAGCCCATAACACTTAGCGACAAGAGTGGGCGTGATGACTCAAACCCAACTATCACCCGAACCACGGGGTATACTAAAGTACCTGACGATACTTACAGCTCATGACATTACTTTAAAAGCTTGCCCGCCTGGCGCTTTGTTTCGATGGAGCCATCACATTTAGCGACAAGGGAGGGAGTGCTCAAATCTAAAACTTACTAAACCGCAGGTTATCCCTGACGATACTTACAGCTCATGACTGCACTTTGGCAGCTGAAAAGCCTGGGTTTGGATGGAGCCATTACAAAGAGTGACAAGCTTAAGAGCGGTGACTGGTGCGGTCTACGGCTCTGAATAATGCTTGTCCA
>NC_049990.1:1043471-1064359 GCF_000003815.2 Branchiostoma floridae
AAACTCTTCCCATTTGCCACAGCAAGATCTGCTTGAGATTAGCTCAACCCCAACTATCTCCGAACCAACCGTGACGACATGGATCCATTACAAAGAGTGACGAGCTTTAGGAAAGCGCGAGAAGCCCGGCAACTTTGTAAACCACTGGACAGCCATAAATAATACTTAATATTCAGAATGATACTTATTGCTGCACTTTGAAAGCTTGCTTGTCTAACGTTTCGTTTGGAGAGAGTCAAGAGTGAGAATGGCACAGGGCGACCCTGAACAATAGCCTATTGCCTACACTGAACCAGATTCCCAATCCATGGTCTGGTCCTAAAAAACAGTGTACTTGTAAATGGTTATGGTTTGGAGGCTGACCAGTAAAATGAAATAAAATGCAGTACTGTGTCTTGCCGTGATAACTTCGGACAACCCTGCGTTCAGTGCATTAGAGAGAGCCCATAACAGTTAGCGACAAGAGTGGGCGTGAACAGTGGCGCACATGATGGTTCAAACCCAACTATCTCCGACCCACGGGGTATACTATATACTTAACTGCACTGTAAAAACTTGCCCGCCTGGCGTTTCGTTCGAATGGAGCCATTACAAAGAGTGACAGGCTTAAGAGTGGGCGCGAAGTCCGGTGAATGGTGAAGTGTACAACATATATACCAACATATGCCAAACCACTGGACAGTCCTGAATAATGCTTGTTCAGAATGATATATTTTGTTGCACTTTAAAAGCTCGCATGTCTAATGCTTGTTTTAAGGAGCCGCTACCGAGAGTGACAAGCTTAAGAGTGGGCGCGTAGTATTGTGACTGACTGTTGATGTCTACAACGTACCAAACCACTGGGCAGCCCAGAGCAATACTTATTCAAACTATAGTACTTTTTGCTGCACTTTGACAGATTGCTCGTCTAGCGTTGGGTTTGAATTGATCCATCTCACTTAGCGACAAGAGTGGGAGTACCCCTGGTGTATGGTGACTCAAACTTAAAACTTACAAAACCACGATACTTACAGGCCATGACAGCACTTTAAAAGCTTGCTCGCCTGGTGTCTCGTTTGGATGGAGCCATTACAGAGAGTGACAAGCTTTAAGAGTTGGCGTGAAGCCCGGTGAATAGTGAGGTCTACAATGTAACAAACCACTGGACAGCCCAGAGTAACACTTATTCAGATTGATACTCTTTGCTGCACTTTAACAGGTTTTTCGTCTAATGTTTCGTTTGGATGAAACCGTTACAAAAGGTGACAAGCTTAGGAGTGGGCGTGAAGCGAGGTGACTGGCGAGTACGGTCTACAACGTACCAAACCACTGGACAGCCCCGAACAATGCTTATTCAGAATAGTACCCTTTGCTGCACTTTAAAAGATTGATCGTCTAGCGCTTCGTTTGGAAGCGGTCATCTCACTTAGCGACAAGGGTGGGCCAATCTTCCGTTCAGGATATTCGTGCATAGTGACTCAAGCCTAAAACTGTCTAAATCACCGGGCGGCCCTGATTAATAGCCAATTGCTACGCCGTAGCGGCGGCTCGTCTAGCGCAACGTTTTGCCGGACGACCTACGCTGATTATATCGAAGAGCCCATCACACACAGCTTAGAGACAACCTGGAGCATGAGCATGAAGACTCAATCTTACCACACAACTGGGGGACAGGCCTGAATAATAGCCTAGTGTTGCACTTTAACTAGTGGTGCGTACCTAAACTCATATTCAGGTTCAGGTCCGGATTCAGGTCCAGCAGTTCAGGTTCAGGTCCGGACTTTAAGTCTTTAAGTGGTGCATATAAAATTGCATGTTAGCATGAATTGAAATGCAATGTGAAGAATACATGCACATTATATACAGCCAGTGTAAAGACAAAATGTTTTTTGTCTTTTTCCAGTACAAATTTCACTGTCAATGGAAGGTTTTAGATGCTTTAAAACAAAAAAGGGAATATATCTGACAGATAGCTTTTCGCAAGTCCGGACTTGGCTCTGGACGTTTAGGTTTTTTTTGGACTTGGACCTTAACATTTTTAGGTCCAATTCCAAGTCCGGGCTTTAAGTGCGCACCACTGACTTTAACAAAGAGGCGGACACGTAGCGTTTGTTGGGAGTCCCGCCTTGATAACGTAGCCCTGATGTGTGGTGGTAACTCATAACTTAACTATAAATAAAGGCACAAACAAACTATAACCTACCAAACCACAGGACAACCCTGAGTAATAGCCTAGCGCTCCACTTGAACAGCGAGCTCGTCTAGCGTAGCTTACCTCAAAGGGAGGACATGTATCATGTGAACCTTGGCATGTGCGGAGTCATACGCTTAACAAAACATAGCGCCCTGAATAATAGCCTTCGGTTAGCGTGGTCGTCTAGCGTAGCATTCAGGGGAACGGACTGCCTTCATAACGTTGACGTGAGGGTGCATCCAGGTGTGTTACGGCTCGAATACATCACTCTTCATCAAACTTTTACCATAGCCCACTGGCTACCTGCCACCTTGAGCTTGGAACTGAGCCACTTAGCAAGATAACGTGTGCAAGAAAATTGAAGCATCACAGAAGACATCACAGTCATGAAAAGAAACGTTCTGCTAGTTGGCTTTTGATGTACATTTATATGTGTGATACCAAACGGGCGGGTCCCCGTTTGGAAATCTCATGTGAACCCTGGTATGTGCCGAGTCCTACACTTTACAAAACAAAGCGCCCGGAATGATAGCCTTCGGTTAGCGTGGTCGTCTAAAGTAGCATTTGGAAACACGGTCTGCCTTCATTACGTTTACGTGACGTGCACTCAGGTGTGTAAAGACTCCAATACACTACTCTTCATCAACCCATTTTAATGGCCTACACCTCAGGGTTGGAGGGTGGGAACTGAACCACTTAGACATGATACCGTGTACAAGGAAATTTAAACATTGAAACACATCAAAGAAGACATATCGCAGTCATGAGAAGAAACATTCTACAAGTTGGCTTTTGATGTATATGTGTGATACCAAAGGGCAGGGTCCCGGTTTGGAAATGTGATGTTAGTCCTACCTTGAAGTAAAGGGCCTACATGTATCATGTGAACACTAGTATATGCTATACTTTACAAAACAAAGCGCCCTGCATAATAGCCTACGGTTAGCGTGGTCGTCTAATGTAGCATTTGGAAACACGGTCTGCCTTCATTACGTTGACGTGAGGGTGCACTCAGGTGTGTTACTACTCTCATACATCACTCTTCATCAACCCTTCATCATAGCCTACTGGCTACCCGCCCACCTCAGGGTTGGAGGGTTGGAACTGAGCTACTTAGACAAGATACCGTCTCCAGGAAAATTGAAACATTGAAGCACGCGTACGTCAAAGAAAACATCGCAGTCATGAAAGGAGAAGTCCTTCTGGTTGTGTTTTGATGTATGTTTGTGATACCAGGCAGCATGTTGGAGCGGTATACAGATGGGTGTATCCAGGTGTGCCTGGATGAAGAGTGATGTATTCGAGCCATAAGTTACGGCTCGAATACATCACTCTTCATCAACCCTTATCATTGCCTACTGACTACCCACCCACCTCAGGGTTGGAGGTTTGGGACTGAGCAACTTAGACAAGATACCGCGTGCAAGGAAATTGAAACATTGAAGCACATCAAAGAAGACATCAGTTATGAGAAGAGAAGTCCTCCTGGTTGTCTTTTGATGTATATGTGTGATACCAAACGGCATGTTGTTGATTCTTCTGGTTGAATATATTTCAAGCTTATGAAGGTACATTTTCAACAGCTTTATGTGACTTTGGGAACGGATGGGCCATCATTGGAGACAACCTTGATTTGGAGTCTACCTTCATTACGTTGAAGTGAGGGTGCATTCAGGTGTTCAACGACTCCAATACATCATTCTTCATCAACCGGTCAACATAGCCTACTGGCAACTCGCATACATAATCTCCAAGAAGATCCTACGGTAGCACAAGATGGTATCAAAAGCTGACAGTGGAGAGAAGCTAGGAGTGGATACCAGAGCCAAACACACTCCTTGGCTGGCCTCACTCCTCTACCAGCTTTTGATACTACCTTGTGCTACCGTAGGTTCTGGTTTGAGATTAAAGAGATACCACTCTTCATCAAACCTTCATCATAGCGTACTGCCTTCCCGCCCACCTCAGGCTTGGAGGTTTGGAACTGAACCACTTAGACAAGATGCCGTGTCCAAGGAAATTGAAACATTGAAGCACATCAAAGAAGACATATCGCAGTCATGAAAAGCGAAGTCCTCCTGGTTGGCTTGTGATGTATGTGTGTGATACCAAATAGCATGTTGGAGCGCGGGACCTTTCTGTTGTTGCCACTCAATTGAAGGGGCTTTATGATCAAGTCACAGTATATAGGTGATCGTTATAGTCATGGTTATCAACCCTTGGTTCATTGGAAATTGTATCTAAGAGACTCCCGAAAGAATCCAATTGGCAACATGATATACGTACAGGTACCCCTATATCTGTCGTTTTGGGGCCTTTGGAACATTGACTGATTAGCAAGCTGAAGCGATGTTCTAAGGAATCTAAACGTATGAATAAAGAGATAGTAATCAAAGAAAGCATCACAGGCATGAGAAGAGTAGTCCTCCTGGTTGGCTTGTGATGTATGTTTGTGATACCAGACGGTATGTTAACGTTGGAGAGGTGTGCAGATGGGCACAGACAAATCTTTCTGTAGTTGCTACTCAAGTGGGCTTTATGGACAGGTCACAGTAGAAAGGTGGTCGTTATAGACAGGGTTTTTAACCCTTGGGAGCTTGGGAAAAATAATCTAAGAGACCCCCGAAGGAATCCAATTAGCAACATAATTATACGTACAGGTGGGCCGGGGTACAGGTATCGCTATATCTGTCGTTTTGGGGCCTTTGGTAGATTGACTGATTAGCAAGCTGAAGCGATGTTCTAAGGGATCCAAACGTATGAATAAAGAGATATATCACATCAAAGAAGACATCACAGTAATGAAAAGAAACGTTCTCCTGGTTGGCTTGTGATGTATGTTTGTGATACCAAACGGTATGTTGGAGCGATGTACCGATGTGTGCAGCCCAACATTTCTGTTGTTGCCAGTCAAGTGGACTTTAAGAGAAGGTCACAGTAAACATTTGGTCGTTATAGACAGGTCTATGAATCCTTGGGTCAATGACAGAAATGATATAAAGAAGCCCGAAGGAATCCAATTGATAACATTGTGGTAGTGGTCCTTACGCACAGGTGGTCCCTGGTACAGGTTTCGCTATACTGTATATCTCAATCTATCGTATGCACCTCATTTTCTTAGTTTTAAGGCATTTGGAAGATTGCCTGATTAGAAAGCTACAGCGATATTTTCTGGTATCAAAACATATGAATAAACAGATAAGAACTCACCAATGTGAGGCATATATCCTTTAAATCCACTGTACTGTAAGAAGGAGTCTCTGGGTTTCCACTGTGATCCTTACGCACAGGTAGTACCTGGTACAGGTTTCGCTATACTGTATCTCAATCTATGGTATCTCTCACGTTTTAAGGCATTTAGAAGATAAACCGTTCAGCAACTAGAGCAATATTTTCAGGCATCCAAACGTACAAATAAACAGAGAAGAACTCACCGTTTGAACCCTTCATTGTGCCGTACATCTTTTAAATCCACTCTACTGTTCGGAGGAGTCTCCGGGTTTCTCCACCATGGCCCTTACGAACAATTGTTACCGGGTACAGGATTTGCTATACGGTATATCTCAATCTATGTTAGTGTATGTCCCTCGTTTTACAACATTTAGAAGATTGACTGATTAGAAAGCGATTTAAGCGATATTTTAAGGCTGCCCTTAACATACGAATAAAGAGAGAAGAACTCTGGAAATATAATCTACGGGACCTCCGAAGAAATCCATTTGGCAACATTAGACGTTTGGTCCTTACGCACAAGTGGCACCGGGTACAGGTTTCGCTACACAGTATATCTCAATCTATGGTATGTCTCGCGTTTTAAGGCCTTTCGAAGATAAACCGTTCAGCAACTAGAGTAATATTTTCAGGCATCCAAACGTACAAATAAACAGAGAGGAATTCACCGTTTGAACCCTTCATTGTGCCATACATCTTTTAAATCCACTCTACTGTTCAAAGGAGTCTCCGGGTTTCCCCACCACGATGGCCCTTACGAACAATTGTTACCGGGTACAGGATTTGCTATACGGTATATCTCAATCTATGTTAGTGTATGTCCCTCGTTTTAGAGCATTTAGAAGATTGACTGATAAGAAAGCGAAAGCGATATTCTAAGGCTGCCCTTAACATACGAATAAAGAGAGAAGAACTCTGGAAATATAATCTACGGGACCTCCGAAGAAATCCATTTGGCAACATTAGACTTTTGGTCCTTACGCACAAGTGGCACCTGGTACATGTTTCGCTATACTGTATATCTCAATATACGGTATGTCTCTAGTTTTAAGGCCTTTGGAAGATTAACTGATGCTAAAGCGATATTTTCAAGCATCCTAACGTACAAATAAACGGATAAGAACTCACCGTTTGATCCCACCAATTGTAGTAATGCGCTGCGTACATCCTTTAAATCCACTCTACTGTTGGAAGGAGGCTACGGGTTTTCCACCACGTTTTGTCGGGCCCGATATCCAAGTGAGCTAATAACCCGATCGGGGACGGTTCACTGGTAACCAATGTAGGGTCACGGCTTATCGGGGACGGTTCAATGGCGATCAATGTGGGGTCAGAACAGACATTGCAGAGATCCATCTCAGGGACTAGTCCATTGCAATGGTTGGGGGTGGTGGGGGGTTCACGTTAATGTATTGTTGCATCGATGCTCCGATTCGCAGTAACACAGACTCGCATACACACACGCGCGAGCGCGCACACACGCACACACACACAAACACACACACACACACACACGCACACACACACACACACACGCACGCACACACGCACACAAACACACACACGCACACACACACACACACACACACACACACACACATATTCACATACACACAGACACACACACATACACATACATACACACACAGATACACAAACACACACCGACTCTCCCCTACAGTATTATTGATACCCCTCCACCGCTCCCCCCATGTCCCGGGTCTCTATTGATGAACACATATTGGCACATCCACAGCTGATATGACCCGTGCTCGTGCCTGCATACTGATGATCTGTAGCACATACGGAAGCTAACCAGGGTTCAGCATAGTTTTAGTTGCACTGGAGCACATAAGCTCAAGATTTAGGTGCGCACAAACGATTTTCGGTGCAGAGCATGAAAAAAAATCCAAATTCTGTGACTAGCTTGAATATTCTAAACAAGCAACTAAACAGAGGTTTGCTGACTTGTTCTGACGTATGATTACTTAAATGCCAAGAATATCTTATATACCAATGCACAACAGAACGCACAGTATATGTGTGTTACCCTACACAACTATTAGTCTCCACCAGGCATTCCTACAGGGGTGCTGGGATCGTAGAATTCGGAAAAAAATAAAGATATTGCCAGGCCAGGGGAGTCAGTGCACAGTAAGGTAGTAAAACTTCCCTGGTAAATTATTCTTCCTATAATAGCAAGCGTAGCCAGGCTGGTAGAAACAGTAAAACAACTAGAGTTCGGCGACCTCATACCTCCATGAAAATTTAGAGCTTTCGTAAATTTCATGCAATTGACTAGCACATTAACATAATTTATGCATGGTATTGTTCATCATTGACTAACGTACACATGTCACCATTATAAAATTCCCATTATTAATCATAAAGCGTTTTTGCAATTTTTACATAAATTATGCAAATAAGTTCCTCATTACCATATTTGGTATCTGCTTATATTCCACCTATCATAGTTAACATGTATTACATTTATTGAATTCCAGTTATTGAAAACAATGGAATTATACAATTTCCTCATTAATCATGCAAATTAAGTCCTCATTTGCATAAAATGTATATCATTATGAACATATTTGCCTAAGGTACCCGCATGCCTAGTATGATGCCAATCCATCAATCCTTTCTGCAGTTATCCTCTTTAGAATGTCTTGACAAAAACGCCCCTGCAGTTCCGCAATTAAATGTTAGGGGGCTGAAACCTGCCCCACTTTGTCATGACACTGCAAGCTATCTACCAGCCAAATGTCAAGACCATATCACATCCAGGACAAGAGATACATTGAAAAAACTGCCATGATATAATATCCTCATTAATTATGCAAATGTACTCCTATTTTGCATAATTAGTAATTAATCTTGTACAAAATTGTCTAAGGTACCTACATACCAAAAATGATGAAAATCCGTTGTTCCCTTCTTGAGTTATCCTCGTCAGAAGTTTTTGACAAAAATGCCCCTGCTATTCCCAAACTAGACGCTAGGGGGCCCAAACTTACGTAATTTTTTCCTGAGCACAAGAGCTATCTAATACTTAAAAATCTTGACCATAGCATGTTCAGAACACCGAGATAGCAAAACCGGAAGTTGCGCTGCAGTACCAAGGCCACACACCAGGGGGCCCAAAATTGACCTTGACCTTCGTCTCCCAACCCCTACCTACATACCAAATATCATCGTAGTCCATCAAGAGGTTCTCAAGTTATGATGACCACAAATATGCGGACACACAGACACACACACAAACACACACACACACACACACAAACACAAACACACACACAGACACACTCAAAACTATACCTCCATTTTTTCATGGAGGTAAATAGGTGCACACATCGACAGTTAGACCAAACTTGAAATGCATCCAGGATTTCGAGCCCTGCCTACAAATACTCCCATCACGGCGAAGATACTTCAAACTGGCGGAGGCGAAATAAACCAGCAACAAATGGCACCACGGCAAAAAATCGAAACAAATACAATCACGGAGAAATGATAGCAACGCGAGAGGTCGATGAGAAGACGACAATGTATGACTTCTCAGCTGTAACAATGGATTGTTCGGTACTCTCTGTATGTATTGCATCAACGTTAATTTCTGAGATAATATAGAAGAGACGGAACAATTTAATGGTTAAAAACAGCACCCCGTGACAACGGTACACTCATTGCTTGTATTATGCCTGCTTCGATTAATAAGACAATATCATATCGATTAATAAGACAATATAGAAAAGATGGAACATTAAAAAGTGCTCCGTGCTGGGAGTATGTCTTCACATTTATACCGGTTAATACGTACTCGTGCCGGCATACTGATTATAAATACAATCCACGTTCTTACATTGGGCCTAGGAAAAAAAATGTTGTGTTTCCTGTTTCACCACTGAAAAAAAAATAGGGTCGGTAGGTAGGATTATCTTTTTTTTTTCTTGTAATTTTGTTTTGGCTGGCCAAAACTCTAGTGATACATACTACAATACAAAGTAGACTGAACTGCATAAGGACACTTGTCTTTCAATGTCAATCTTTAATTTTGTACATAATAGATGCATTTATCCTTTATTAGATAGGACGAGCAGTGTTACAGTTTTTACTCCAATACGAAGCAGACTGAATAAAAATTCTAACTGGAAGCTATGTGACTCCACTGCCCACCCCGAAAAAAAGTCCAGGGTCGGCAGGTTTTTCTAGTGTAGGTAGGGAAACAGGAAACACAAAGAATAAAAAGACTTTTTTTACACAACTATTATCTTATTCACACCGACGTTTCGGTGACCGTCTGTCACCTTCTTCAGGGTAATTCCGACTGGTTCACATTGTACTGCAGGACAGGTGTCCCTGCTTACAAATTCGCTGCTGTGAATAAAGCAATGGTTGTGTAAAAAGAGTCTCTTTATTTAGTGACGTACCAACCTGATGAAACTTTTCAAAGGAAACACAAAATATTTTTCCTAGGCCTTACGCAGTGCCGTCTGGGACCGCGGAACGCGCGTTATACAAGACATAGTGTCTAATTTGGCGCGATTTTATGTGTTTTCGGAGAAAATTGCGGGAGGCAAAATGCGCCGCCCGTTCTGTTTATGTGAGTTTGAACTCGTAAAAGCAGGAATGTAGAAGACGTATAAGTGGGAGGGTCGAAGGGGCATGATGTTCCTTTATAACATGGAGACATGGGCTTGCAGCAAATTTCTTCGATAATATTGGGATCTTAACCAAAATTTAGGGGGGGGGCGTTTTAATTGTGTTGAATCATTTCATGTCCCCACCAAATTGTTATTGAGAGAGAGGGCTAGGGAGAGAGAGAGAGAGAGAGAGAGAGACTGTGTGTGTGCGCGCGTATGTGTGTGTGTGCGTGTTCCAACGTTTACATATAGTGGCGAGAAGCAGCACACCAGTCAGAACCTCTAAGGAAGATGTTTGATAAACATGGAAACGTCATCAGGTGAAGAACATTACTGCTTGTGTAAAAGAATACCCCAACATCAATATTCGGCGATGCGAGTCAAACCTGCCCAACACGGGGCATGCTGACGGGTCAGCACCGCACGCTGCAGGAATAGTGAAACATGACACCAGCACGGGTGAAACATGACTCCAGCACTGGGTGGGTCCTCGGGGAGGGATCAGACTTGCATCTACAGAAAAAAAAAATAGATCCATATTCATCAAAAACTGGCGGAAATATCGCCAGGAGAGGCGAAGTGTGAAGATAACGCGGCAACAATGATAGGTAGTGACCCGCGGCGATCTGTTATTGCACACGGCATTCAGAACGGCGGACTGTGATAATGACTTAAAGCGGCGGGCACAAATTAGTTTTGCTGAGAACACAATGCGGAGTCAACGGGTCGGTTTTTTTTATAGCCAAGCGCATCAGGTCGCCCCTACTCTTCTCGATAAGGGTGTAGGATTCTTTTACGTGCAGGGGTTTAATGCCTGAATATCTCGGGACAGCTGGCTTTATGTCACCATCCAAAATGACAAACGCAATTCCTCACAATATGTCCGAGCGGGGACAGACCCTAGCCTGATTGAATCTCGCTTATAGCAGCGCGACTGTTCTCGACAAGTGTGTTGGGTTCTTTTACGTGCAGAGGTTTGACGCCTGAATCTTCATCATGCATGAGGATACCGATTCTACGTCACCACCCGAGACTTACGAATGCAGTCCCTCACGATATGTCCGAGCGAGGACAGACCCTAGCCTGACTAAATCTTGCTTATAGCAGCCTAACCAACATCCGGCCGGCCTCCTACAAGGGGGTGAGGTGGCACTTACAGTCCTGGACAGCAGAGTCTGTGTCACACAGACTAGGACAGACCCTAGACAACTTGAATGCACGTCGCCAGTGCAAATACAAGAGTTTATCATAACGTGTTTTGAACACGCGCTGTACTTGTGTATTACGGCTGATGGAATCTCTTACAGCAGTTACCCGACATCTGCTTGGTGATTATACCGAGCCGATAACGAAACTTGACACCGTAATCCGGCTAACACGGTGGAAGATGACACCCTGAGAGATTAAACCCAAACCCTGCTCGACACCTGTCCGCCTACGGTTACATCTTCACCTAATGAAAAACGCCGTACCGGAGCTTATAACGAGCAATGATACTTACCCTCGAGTAGAGCTTGTTGTAACGTATAACGTTATAGGCCATATAATTTGCTTTTTTTCTGAAAGCATATCATGATTTCCCTGAAGGAGAGGAGAGAAGCAGCTGCTGTTTCCCTGTTCAAGGCAATGCTGCACCCTGAACACCCTCTACACGACCTGGTGCCTGCCCAGAGACTGTCAGCTACTGGAAGAACACTAAGAAACAGTCAGCACATCTCAGTGCCATTTGCCAGAACGAAAAGACCGAAGCAGTCTTTCGTGCACTGTGCCGTCAGACTGTATAACAATTCTGCATAGCACATAGCGTGTTTTGTTTAACGTTTCGACTGTGACCGTTTAGCAAAATTTTTGTACATATTGTACCCAATTCAGGGAGGCTTGTATAGCTCCCCCTGCCCATGTACTTTTGAGGAATGATAAATAATAAAGTTATGATCACTTCTACTGTTTCTTGTAGCAGTGCCTTGGATCTACAAGACATCGAATGCACTAGTAATATAGAACTATTAGACTCGTGGACCCTGCTCATATAATCTAAGTCTAAAAGAAAACTCTGGTGCCTATAATAAAGTAGGTTGTGAGAAGATATTGTGACTGACACATGAAGTTGCAACTGTTATGCACATAGCAACAGCTAAGTGGCGCTTGTTCATAGAGAAACGAAATAACAACCTGCTGGAAAGAAGCGCAAACCGCAGTCGGCCATCTTCAGTCAATGGCGGCAAATCATACAGGTGGTTTTCAACTGTTGCACAGTACCAGATACAACCGCTAGGCGGCGTTTCTAGACTGCTATCATAATAGTAGCCATCTGACAAAGCCTACAAACAAAAAAGATGGTCAGTTCTCTTATCTATGTGTTTCTGTGGCCATACTACATTTGGTATCTTTATAGAGGAAAAACGTTTTCAGCGACAGGTGGTTTTAGGTGCAGTTCGAGTACAAATCGCTAGGTGGCGCTAGTGAGTGGCCGCTGGTAACCCCGCGCACGGTTGCCATGGTGCCAGAGTCCAAGATGGCGGCGGCTGGGGTGTACAAACTCGACGATGGAACTTCCACCCCGAATATCACCAGCTGCTTCCCCGTGAGAGGCGTGCTAGCCAAGCAGGCGGAGGAAGGTATGCGGATGGAATTGTAGAAGCCATCTAAAGCATAAACTCAGTCCGAATCTTCTTTAAAATCACCGTATACTGGCTGCAAAGTTGTCAACGTAAGAACAGGATATCAAGTATTTGTGTGTGGGAGGGGGGCACTGTTTTTTCAAAAGATTCAGAATGCACATCGGTGTTTTGAACAGCCAGCACTGGCTATGGGATTGTTTAGACATGTTATGGCATCTCCATGGGGTTAGACATAATAAAAGTTCATAGACGAGAGGAAAGTTATCATCGGGATACCCAAAACTTTAGGTTCGGTCCTGTTATGAGCAAAACGTAAACAAAATTTATACTACCCCAGCTCGGAGACAGTCTCAGGTTTGCAACTGTTTCTGAAGCCATGTTCTTTCGCCATATCAGCACTTCATCTTTGTCAGCCCCCACAGAAGTTGCTGAATGGTGAAGTCGCCGGAAACGGATTAGAGGCACATTATGCTTTCCGAGAAAATTGAAAAAAAAAATATGAATCTGGAAAGGCAGCACCTTACTTACAACAAGTGCACAGAGTCTTGACAAACCTCTCTTAGCTCTATTCATTCTGTACCTATCATTTTATAAAAAACACTTGTTTGGCGTATATATTGATGTATTGTTTATTGAAATAAAGATTGAAAAAAAATCTGGAAAGGGGCTAATACCAGGACTTAATCAGAAACATACGGGTGATTTAGACTGTATCAACATTTATCAAACACTACCAATAAGCAGACACTTGACACCTAAACCCCTCTCTAGATTGTTATGAACCACAGTCATATTTACATACAACCTGTCAAAAATATGCTTTATTGAATTAGCATGGAAATTCTTTGTTAGTTGTTAACAATATCCAAACTGTAACCTATGAGCCAAGTAATACTGTTCTTGTTGTTGTCTCTTTATCCACTTCAGGGTTGGACAGGTTTTCTAAAATTGACTTGTCCTATCGGGCAAGTACTTAAAAAATTTACTTGCCCGAACCAACTTTTCACTTGCCCGAAATCTAAATGACATTTTTCTATGTATATTCATGGCCTTCAATGGAATATTTGTTATTGGCTCTATTTTCTGTGTTAATCAATGCTTGATGCCATGACTTTGAAAAGTAGCAAGTACATCAAAATCTCACTCAATGGAGAAAAGCTAACTTGCCCGATCGGGCAAGTGGGGAAGGACATGCACTTGCCCGATTGGCATTTTCACTTGCCCGGGACTATAGGGCTAGTGGACTTGTTTATCCATGCACTTGGTTCGTCAGGTAATGTTCAAATGTGCTTTTATTCTCTCTCTCCCTCTGTGCTTCCTTCTTGTGTGCTCATCTCTCGCTGCTTTTTACATGATAAGTACTACATGACCTGTAACCTGTGACCCCTGCCCTCTGACCTACCCCAGCGGGAGCATGGCTGCTGGCGAAACGTGAGGAGGAGCAGCGCCGGTTCAAGGCGGTTCTGTGCGCCCGACCCCGCGACCTTCAGAAGATCCGGTCCGAGCTGCGCCGCACCAACACGCTGTCGGAGACGCCCGGTTACGGGAGCCGGTTCACGGGGTCACAGGTCGAGGACAGGGTCGGCCTGCTGGACGGATTCTTCCTGGTGGGTCAGACGAGATTCTCATCATTTTGATTGGATTTTAGTTTCAGTTTTTGATCCAGAGTGGAATGCGCTGCCTGTCATTGTTTTGATTTGGTTCTAGTTTTAGTTTTTGATCCAGTAAATTTGACAATTATCTAGCTTGGCAACCTTGATGTGATGTTCTAGCAAGGAATACGGTTTGTTTTGTTACACCACCTGTTTGTTACATGTCATTTTGTTACATCATGAAGTCATTCTGTTACAGAGTAAAGTCATTTTATTACAGAGAAAAGTATTGTTCACATCTACGATTTACCCTTTTTCTAAATATTACAAGGTGTCTGGCCGGCCATACTATACAGACGTAGACATCTCTCCTTCTTGCTAAACTAGTTGGACTGTGCGAGAGTATCTATTTTGTAAGCAAAGCTCAGAGAAGCTGGATTAAGACTTAATTTTTTTAAATTTCCAAGTGACTGACGAGTTGTCTTGGCTCCCCACAGATGCGGGTCCACTGTGTGGATGACCCCAGTGACCTCTGCGCCATCAACATCAGCGACAAGGAGCTCTTCAGGGTAAACATAAACATAAACAACAACAAAGCATTGATAAACAATTACAACATCACAAGGAATAACATTTCATGAGAATTCCTTGAACAATAGTATATCATAAAGCACATTACAGTAATCAATAAATGGAACTTTTCCCCCAATTTCACAGGCAAAAGAAGTGGACTTTCAGCTATTTGACAACGTAGCTTACATCAATGCCGGGGAAAACACATTGCCTTTTGGTGAGTTTTTCCTTCTTTTTGATATCAAATAAACAAATTTACTTCTGGGTTAACTTAATGACTCCAGAAATACATAAGATGGCCAATAATTTACATATAGCAGATTTGTATCTGATGCTACCATGATGTTTTAGTTGTAGATGAACCCTCGGTGTGATATAGTTTAAGCCAATCAGTACAGCTGCCACGAGTTCACTTGGAATGTGGAAGACATAAGTTTAGCCACAGGGGCGTTTGTCAGTGGAATCACCTTCCAATGACTTTAAAAACGGCTCCCAACATTGCAACATTCAAGCATATGATGAAACGGAGAGCTGACCTCTGACCTCACGACCGGACTGAAGTATGATTATGGAAAACGGTCTTTGTATATATTATTTGTATGTTATGTACATGTATGATGCTGTGTAACGTGTCATGTACTATGTGTTATCCAGGTGATACACTGAGTTGGGCTACCCTGGCTAAAGAAAACAGAATAAAAAAAATAAAAAAGATGTAGATGTTTGGTGTTTGGCGCCAAATTTGCACGTCCTCTTCAGATTGTCTAACTGTTCTCGCTGCAAAAGTGGCACCTACATCAGCTACATTTAGCTGTGAGATGTAGAACTCCGATTGGAAGCTGTGAAGAAGATGTCTGACAATGAAATATAGAACTTAGGTTCAAGACATAATACTGTCTGTGAAAAAGAAAAGTCCAATATCCTGACAATATCATGTTTTTGCCTTTCCCCCAGAAATCTTTCGATACTTCCCGATTGTGCGGGAGCTGGAGCTGCCGGTAAACGACATCACCAACATCAGCGTCAACTTCGGGGACTTCCAGCAACTGGAGGTGAGGAACAAGTTAGCAGAAATGATCAAATACTAAGAAGTAAAATGTTATGAGAGACAAGTATGCAATTGAGATTAAAAATTGACACACTGTCCGTAACCAAGAAAGATATTTTATTCGCTTTGCACTATATCAGTTACTGCAGTGTGCAACAATTATCACTGAGTCTCTGTACTAAAAAGTAAAGTTACTGTGTGAAGGTGATACACATGAACTATGACCCTTGCCCCATAACCTATAACCTTTGCCCTGTGTCCCCAGGTACTTGACCTGTCCTATAACAGCATCAGCGAGGACAGTATCCTGTCTCTGGGGTTCCTCCCGAGGCTGAAGGTGCTGCACCTGAACTATGACCTATAACCCTTGCTCCATGACCTATAACCTTTGCCCTGTGCCCCAGGTACTTGACCTGTCCTATAACAGCATCAGCGAGGACAGTATCCTGTCGCTAGATTTCCTGCCGCGGCTTAACGGTGCACACCCCAGTTCTTCCGCGACCGGGGTCCGTGGTAGTCCGCGACCAAAAAGTGACGAAAGGCTTCCGAGGGCCCATGTTTGAGTTGACATTTCTCATTATTTCCTGCGAAATGACATTAAACGGTTACATGGCTGAAAAGCGTAGGAAATGGTGTGTTTTTGGTGCAAATTGTATTTTGGTCCGTGCGTTGCTTCCGCGATATCCCTACGCCTGAATGTAAAGAGGCCCGTGACCTAGATTTACCTCTGAAGCGCTGTGTCAAGCGAAGTTGCAATGCCGCGCGCCGTGGATGATTAAAAAAACTGTAGTACTAGAATTTTCTTTATAATTGGCTGGATTAGTCTTGAGATTTTCCTCTTTCTGGCAGTATCAGTCGTGCTTGCCGGAAAAATCTTCTTCATCTCTTTTATCCAATGCGAAAATGCCCGATTTTGTGCATCATTTTTGACATGAAAATAATGTTTTTTCCCTATAATTTTTCAAAATTAGAGAAGTTGAAGGATCGAAACTCAGTTGGTCTTGTAGCTGAAGGTATATCCTCTCACCCCATATACAGTTATTTTCCTTCAGGATAATTCCCTGGAAGAGATGGTCGCTAGACTTGAGGGTGTGCCGCCTCCATTTGAACCCCCAAATAAACTGGTGTGTGCCCCCTGAAGGTGTTGCACCTGAACTGTGACACTTGCCCCATGACCTATAACCTTTGCCCTGTGCCCCCAGGTACTTGACCTGTCCTATAACAGCATCAGTGAGAACAGTATCCTGTCGCTGGGGTTCCTGCCGAGGTTGAAGGTGCTGCACCTGAACTATGACCTATAACCCTTGCTCCATGACCTATAACCTTTGCCCTGTGTCCCCAGGTACTTGACCTGTCCTATAACAGCATCAGCGAGGAGAGTATCCTGTCGCTGGGGTTCCTGCCGAGGCCGAAGGTGCTGCACCTGAACTATGACCTATAACCCTTGCTCCATGACCTATAACCTTTGCTCTGTGCCCCCAGGTGCTTGACCTGTCCTATAACAGCATCAGCGAGGACAGTATCCTGTCGCTAGGTTTCCTGCCGAGGCTGAAGGTGCTGCACCTGAACTGTGACCCTTGCCCCATGACCTCTAACCTTTGCCCTGTGCCCCCAGGTGCTTGACCTGTCCTATAACAGCATCAGCGAGGACAGTATCCTGTCCTTAGGTTTCCTGCCGAGGCTGAAGGTGCTGCACCTGAACTGTGACACTTGCCCCATGACCTATAACCTTTGCCCTGTGCCCCCAGGTACTTGACCTGTCCTATAACAGCATCAGTGAGAACAGTATCCTGTCGCTGGGGTTCCTGCCGAGGTTGAAGGTGCTGCACCTGAACTATGACCTATAACCCTTGCTCCATGACCTATAACCTTTGCCCTGTGTCCCCAGGTACTTGACCTGTCCTATAACAGCATCAGTGAGGACAGTATCCTGTCTCTGGGGTTCCTCCCGAGGCTGAAGGTTCTGCACCTGACAGGGAACCACCTGAAGTCGCTGCCGCCTGAGATGGCGCGCCCGCACATCGAACCTGACGAGTGAGTCTGAATTGTGATCTATGGCTGGAGGTTAAGATACTCAGTAGACCATTTCTTGGATTAATTTAGCTGCATAACAACCAGTACATGATCACCTGCCCTACAGTCTGAAAAATGCGGTTCCAAACGTTCTAAATAAGGGTTATGGTTTAAGAGTAGATTTTCTGATCCATACAGGCTATGTTTGATTAAAGTGGGCATCTTTTGACTCTTCTGCTTATCACCTTGGCCTATGTCTTATTTGTTTCAAGAATCCTGGGAGCCAGCAAAAGTGTTGGTTTGTCTTGACAGTCACATGAATGTGTTTGTAATTAAATTACATACAGCTGAAAAGAGTAAAGCTTACAAACTACCAGAGTCTGATGCCTTTTTGTTTGTTCCCAGTCTGCTGGAGGAGAACCCAGTCTGGAGGTTTGCTGCTCTGGAGATTCTGTTCCTGGACGACAACAAACTAACAGAGCTACAAACCTTCGCCAGTCTGGCAGGACTCAAGAAGTGAGCACATTACACTTGTTAACTGTGAAGACATCCTGTATCATACCTGTGTGAGGGCCCCAATGCCCTTTTGCGTAGAGCGTAATCGGCCGTTTTAATTTTACGTAGAGCGTAGACGGATCGCTTAATTCAACGTAGAGCGTAATCGGTGCATTTTGCGTAGAGCGTAATTGACTGTTTTAATTCTACGTAATGCGTTGTAGCTCCCCGGAATTTACCGTAAAACGTAATGGATGAATTGTGCGTATAGCGTAATCAAACCTGCCCTAACAATTGCCCTGTCCCGTCAAAATGCAGGAAATTGCGTTTCAGAGGGTCGAGATTTCAAAATTTCCGTGAACCTCATTTGCGACGCCCCGCACAATCTGCCCTCAAAAACTTTAACTGTATTTTTAATAGAAATGGCATTAAAGATTCGTCGATGAAGGTTAGACATCCAGGTAATAAGATGCGCCAAAACAGTTACCCCAGCAAAATCATATCCAATTGCTTAATTGAGTAACTGTTTTTGGCGGCATTAAGTATTGCCTAGGAGAATATGTTGGGGGGCACCCCCCCCCCCCCCCAAAAAAAGCAAGCTGAAACCTTGTGTATTTTTTGATGATGGAAATTTCATTAAATCGATCTAGTCTAACGGCAAAATTTACCCCTGAAAATGCGAGAAATGGCGTTTCAGAGAGTCCCGATTTCAAAATTTTGCAAGACCTCCCTGTCCCG
Source organism: Branchiostoma floridae (assembly GCF_000003815.2). Taxonomy (NCBI): domain Eukaryota; kingdom Metazoa; phylum Chordata; class Leptocardii; order Amphioxiformes; family Branchiostomatidae; genus Branchiostoma; species Branchiostoma floridae. The sequence continues at coordinate 1,062,602 of NC_049990.1, forward strand.
CGTCTACGGCACAGAACAATATGTTGCGGGAGCGTCGCTCTCAAAAATCTTTTAAACAAATAGAAATTTTACTATCGTACTTAGCTTAGTTTACAAGCAGAATGTGGCCCCCAAATGCAGGAAATGACGTTTTAGACGATCAAGATTTCAAAATTTTCTCCGGACCTCCCTTAGCAATTCTGTTTTCATTTCTAGTCTGCAAGAAAAAGTAATGCCCCTCAAATGCAGGAAATAGCGTCTCAGAGGGTCAAGATTTCAAAATTTTCCCGGGGAGCATGCCCCCGGACCCCCCTACGATTGTCACGCCTTAGGCGCTCAAGATGATAAAATTCGGTCAGCAATATAATCATATAATTTTTGCGCCCCCGAGTTAGAAATTTGCTGCCGCCGCCTCTGCCGCCGGTTACTTTCTGTACCATCTTTGACACAAACGCTCAGTCGCTCGGTGATGAGTTCTGCATAATGTGCGGGAAAGCTTTCGAATTTAGCGTAGAGCGTAGAGAGGCTTCCTGAATTCAGCGTAATACGTAGCCGGCCATCAGAATTTAACGTAGAGCGTTGTCGGGACCCCCCCATTGGGGCCCTCCTGTGTTTGTAGATAATTACCATCTGGCCAAACCACTTTTTGTGAATAATTTTTCCATGGACACTAAGTATCCTGTTTGCAGTGAAATCACCTGTCCACATAGATCAGGCCTTGTGGCATCTGGCTAAATTGTAACCACGTTTTGGTGATCAATTGCCTGATTTTTCCATTCAAACAGCCTCAAAAGTATTAAGGATCCTATCTAGAGTGACCACCTGTCAATATAGACCAGATTTTATCTGGCAAGAGATGATAAGCAAATTAGTTAAAAAGGCATAGACTGAAAGTAGATTGAAATGGTTTTGTGAAAAGAAGAAATGCTAGTAGCTGCCTATGACCTACTGACCTGCCCTTTGACCCCCATGTTAATGAGTTGACCTTTGCCCCCAGGTTGAAGCACCTGCACATGGACCATAACCAGGTGTACTCCATCCCTCACCTGAGGGCTATGGAAGGGGGTTTGCTGGAGAGCCCTTCCTTCCCTCCACAGTCACGAGACTCACGCAACCCCGCAGGCCAATCCCCCATCAAGACCCCCCAGCTCAGCAAGGAGAACCTGCATGATGGTACTGCAGACGTCGGCACAGGAAGTGAGTACACCTATGGGGTCTTTAGACTTGGGGGATTGTTTTAACATTATTGGATTGGGCTTATCCCAGGGGCCACTTCTGGACCGTTAGAACTTCAAACTGCCAGTTAAAAATGGCACAGACTGGTTTTAAAAGGGCAAATTTTTACAGACTCTTTGGTCGCTCCACAGTTAAGTGACTAACAAATCTTACATGGATGATGAAATGTTAAGTGCAATTTTTGCAGTTTTTGGGCTATGGAATTGTTTTAACCAAGAACTTAAAACACACAACTTTGACTTTATTGACGATGAGACAAGTCATTACATGGGTCTGCCTGGGCACACAAATGTAGACAAACATACAAAGGATTCATTTAACATGAATTAACAACTTAATACTTTCAACTCATTCTGCATAATCAAATGCTCCATGAAAAACAATAAATTTGTAGTGCACCAATTAACGTTAAATCCCATTTTCTTTGCCATATTAGACAACTGACCATATGAAGCTAACCCATTGCTTATTTGTTTGTCTGTTTGCAGTAACCCAACTACGCCACTTTTTCACTACGTGATTTGATACCTGATCATCTTTACA